>NC_042303.1:4273907-4511407 GCF_901000725.2 Takifugu rubripes | reverse complement strand
TCATCTACCAACAATAATACATTTAACGCTATAGAGGTAGTCTCTGTTCCACGGTTAAAAGTTCACCAAGCATAGAGCAGGGGAGCGGTCAATCACCATAATCTTATTAAAATTAATACCAAAGCACAAATTGGAGAAACTAACATCCCAATAAAATGTGGACTATTAAATATTAGATCTCTTTTGTGCAAATCCTTGTTAGTGCACAACCTGATAGTGGATCATCACATAGATTTATTTTGTCTTCTGTTTGTAGTTGTATATCAGCCCCCTGCTGGGCCACATTCAGAGTTCTCTGACTTCTTATCTGACTTAGTCCTCAGAGCAGATCAAGTCATTATTATTGGAGACTTTAACATCCATGTAGACGTTGTAAATGACAGCTTTAGAAATGGCTTCATTTCATTACTTGAGTCAGTTGGTTTCCCCCAGCAGATAAACCAACCAACTCATAACTTCAACCACACCCTAGATCTAGTTCTGACTTATGGTGTTGAGGTAGAACATGTGTCAGTGTTCCCTCAGAACCCACTCCTTTCAGATCCTCCTGCAGAGGTTGACTCTATTGCTGAAAGTGCAGCAGCCTCACTGAGAATCACGCTTGATTCTGTTGCCCCCTTGAAAAATGAAATAGTAAATCAGAGGAGGTGTGCCCGCTGGTATAATTCACATATCAGGACCCTCAAGCAGAAAGTGCGAAGACTAGAAACAAAGTGCTATTCTTATAAAATAGATAGATACCATTTAGCCTGGAAAGACTGTCTGGCATTTTACAAAAAGGCCCTCCGTAACGCTAGAACAGCTTATTTATCTTCTTTAATTGAAGAAAACCAGAATAACCCTAGATTTCTTTTAGCACTGTGGCCAAATTAACCAAGAATCACAGTGTTTTAGATCCACATATCCCATCTTCCCTTAGTGGTGATGACTTCATGAGCTTCTTCACTGATAAAGTTCTAGCTATCAGAGGAAAAGCTAACCAGGCCATCCCAACAACTGGACCATCACCAGATGTGCTGACTGTGGGAACATACAGGGTCTCCAATGAGCCCTTAAACTCCTTCACAACCCCCCGCCTGCACCAGTGAACATCCTGGGAACCGATGTTGACGTGGTGGAGTCCTACAAGTACCTGGGTGTTCACCTAAACAATAACCTGGACTGGACACACAACACAGACGCCCTTGTCAAGAAGGGCAATAGCAGACTGTTCCTGCTCAGGAGGCTGGGGTCTTTTGGAGTGCAGGGACCACTCCTGAGGACTTTCTATGACTCTGTGGTGGGATCAGCCATCTTCTATGGGATTGTCTGCTGGTCCAGTAGCATCACGGACAGGTACAGGAAGAGGATGGACAGACTGGTAAGGAGGGCCAGCTCTGTCCTGGAATGTCCCCTGGACTTGGTGGAGGTTGTGGGAAACGGGAGGATGATGGCTAAGCTGTCATCCATGTTGAACAACACGTCCCACCCCCTACAGGACACCCTGACAGCACTGGGCAGCTCCTTCAGTGAGCGGCTGCTCCACCCTTGCTGTGCGAAGGAGAGGTATTGCAGATCTTTCCTGCCGGCCGCTGTCAGACTGCACAATAAAAATAACGCCCGTTAGCACAATCTGAATATTATATATTCTGATATGTATATTGTATTCACACTCTGTACTATGTAAAGGTATACAGGGGCCGAGTATCCATTTACCCTGATTATTGTAAATATACATCCTCTTTGTATATTCCAAATTCTATTCTATTCGATTTTATCTTATTTTTCTCTGCGTGCTCTGCTGTTGTTGCACTGTAAATTTCACTCCTCTCCTCTCCTCTCCTCTCCTCTCCTCTCCTCTCCTCTCCTCTCCTCTCCTCTCCTCTCCTCTCCTCTCCTCTCCTCTCCTCATAGATAATTGATGATGTGGTTTCTTGTATAGTTTCTCTGCCCCTTGAGCAAGGTACCAAACCCACAAATGATCACATAGGATCCTGCGATGAACTGGCGACTCATCCAGGGATGGACCTGCCTTCACCCACTGTGTACCCTCCCCATGACCTTAAAAAGGATAAAGTGGTTAAGAGGACGAGACAAGACTGAATATTTTGTGCTTAGGATGGACGGGTAAAGTGATGTAATAGTACATGAACCCTGACCCCAGAGAGGACATGCCCACATATTGCAGCCACAGTACACCCCAACAACAAACATCATATCTGTATTTGTCATGTCACATGGCACAGAGTGAGAGCTTTGTCAGCACAAAACATCTGACTGTAGTATAAGTGCTTTACTCTCTACACATGATAAGCACACACTCTTTCCCACACTCTTTCACTCACACACACACACACAGTCTCTATCTCTATGTCACATTCACTCACAAACATACACACATGTGCGCACACACACAGATGCATCCTCTACACACACAGCATCCCATGAGGATGTTGAAAACAGGTCAGGGAGCTGTGAGAGAGAGTATGTGTGCATTTTCAGTCTTTCAGTCTATCACCTGCTATTCTCTGATGATCTATAACAGGTCAACTCTGTGTGTGTGTGTGTGTGTGTGTGTGTGAGAGAGAGAGAGAGAGAGACATTCCACCTCTTAATCCATAACTCTCTCTTTTGCACACACACATACATTCACCCAAAACACACATAAACACACGCAACCAAAATGGGGTCATGGGTCACATACTGAAGACATTTGGGGAGATGTCATTGACATAATTTCATGATCTTTCATGGATTGCATTGACAACATTAGTAATGGAAAATTCCCGTAATTGGTTTCACTCAATTCTGGGCATTTCAGCAACAAACTGAAACCAAATCAATTTATTTGATCAGAGTGGTGAAAGGTGCTAATTCTTAGCAGCTAAAAGTCTGTGATGCACCTATAAACACGAGTGATAAAAATAATGTTTTGTCACCTTTGCAGCTGTGCTCTTGCAGATAACATATAAAAGATTATATTTAACAGCTCATCTGGGTTTACTGTTATATAAATAAATAAAAACCTGTACACTAAAGGTTAATGTATATCGCACTTGTGCACTACCCTTGAACCCTTCACACTACCTCAAATGGCTGCTTTGTTGAGCAGAGAGGCAGGAGAAAACGGTGTCAGATTCCAAACAACCTCTGGGGGAAGAAAGATGGAGGAAATGAAGATGAAGGGTGAGGGGGATGAACGCAGTGGTTGCCAGGCAATATGTGCGGATGTCATACTCGGTGAGAGCGGTGGCTCCACAATGACCTAGATTTAATAGAAGAGCGAACGAAAGCACTGGCAGGATGATTGGTTTACTGTGGCGTTAAACACAGAGAAAGAGAGGGGATAATGGCCGCTGAAGATGAACAACAGCATAGAGGACATCAAATAGAAACCATCGATTTCCTGCAGATAACTGCAACATTTCCTGTGTCCATGTGCTGTCTTTAATTATGCTGGACACCCGCTGTCACTGGAACAGCCACAAACAGCACAACAGTCCCGTAAGCCTGACCAAGGAAATCTTGTCTGGACTACAGAGCCACACCCCCACATCACATGACTGATGTACAATAAGTCTGTTAAATGTTGCTGTACTATGTACTAATACCTCTTTATCAGATGTGGTTCAGTGCAGCAGCGAAGGGGGGAGCCAAAGTCAGCGGCTCGCTTACTGTTGTGTTTCTGCGGGATTTCAAAAACTCCTGAAAAATTAAAGACCCCCTGCTGAACTTCAACCTGCACGGAGGGTGTTGTATTTCCACGCTCACCATCGTATCACGTATTCATGACGGACAAACAGCCGTTTAGTGCTGCCTGAAGGCAGCAATTAAGGAGAGACCGCACCCAGCAGCTTAAACTCCACCCACTAACACAAACCCCACCTAGCAGCACAAACCCCACCCAGCAGCATAAACCCCACACCTAACACAAACCTCACCCACTAACAGAAACCCCACCCAGCAGCACAAACCCCACTCAGCAGCATAAACCTCACCTACTAAAAATACGCCGGCATCATAAACCACACCCACTATAATCAATAATAATCAATTACAATCATTAATAATTATACGTTTAGAATGGAGGGAGATAATCGTCATGTTAACAATGTATTAAAGTGTTTTCAAGTAGATAAAATTATTAATTAGTGTTTCTGTGGCAGATCTCAACAGTGTAGTAGCAATAAAACAGTTTTTACTGATGAAGGAAATTAAATGTTAACGTTCCTTTCATGTTGCTTTGTGTTAGCTGCAATAAAAGGAGGGAAGAGTCCTCCTCCTCATCCATTGTCTGATCTTCATCTGTGTCTGATCCTGTTTCTTTTCCTCCATCTGCCTGATCTCTGATTTTCGTCTTTCTTGCTTTCATCCACATTGACCGAGGCCATATCATCCCTCCATCTCATTAGCACATCTGGATTTTCTCATTCCCATCCCTTCCTCCAACCCTTTTCCCAGCTGCCTTTTTGATCCTGAATGTTTGCTGCCTCTCGTCCAATGAGAGAATGCCCTGGTCACCAGGGCTCCATGGCAACAGCCCTGCAAAAAAAGACGGGGGAGGATGGAGGAGAAGCGGGGCAAAGAGAAAGACCAGCCCCTGTGGAAGTGTGAGACTGGAGGTGTGTCTGTCATTATTAAAGCTATGTGTGTGTGTGTGTGTGTGTGTGTTTGTATTTGTGTGCAGACGCGCGTTCATGCCTGCGTGCATGTGTGTGTGTGCGCTCTCTCATCAGCCTCCTTAAACTGTTTTCATTTCAGATTTGACGAAATGAAACTAAGACAACTGTCCAATAAGAGCAGCTAAAGGGGGTGAACGAATGAAGGAATGAATAATCCATTGACCTGGATGGAAACACAAACATTTGTCAACAGCAGCCAAAGCGTTAGAGTGTTAGCATTAGTTCACATGGCATCAGGACATAAGAGAGCAGCCAGACTGGGCTGGGTGTGAGGGTAAAGTGGGATGGGACTTTTTTGAGCACTGCCTATGTGCCTTTGAGCCTCCTCATTCTGTCAACACTTTGCCACCTGCAGCAGATCTATCTTTCAGACACAGCTGCCTCCAGGTTACCATGGAGACAGGACTACTATACTGCTCTCTCTCTGAGACACACACACGCACACAGAGTGATCCGATTGACAAAATTCCATTTCTTGACCTTGAGTCCTGTTGAAACATCTGTTAGAACAAAGACAACAAACAAAAGTCTGGATTTAATCAAAGGGCTCAGAGGCTCCTATTTGAGAAGTGTTCAGCTGGGAAAAAGTGGTTAAACCCAGCTGATGCAGCAGCTTCTCACTTAAAGAGCAACAGTGTCAAAGGGGGAGAAGATGGCCTGGTTTTAGAAGAGTCAGATGACTGTCCTGCATCCAACTCAGGAAACATCTAAGGAGATAAAAGAAACCACTAAATCTGAAGGGTAAACAACTGGTTATACTGGGAAGAGAGGATAAATGACTGTTTTTTCTGGGACAGAGATTGTAAATGACTTGTTATACTGGGACAGAGAGGTTAAATGGCTGGTTATTCTTGGACCAAAGGCAAAATGACTGGTTATACTAGGACAGAGAGGGTAAATGACTTGTTATACTGGGACAGAGAAGTTAAATGGCTGGTTATGCTGGGACAGAGAGGATAATAACTGGTTTTACTGGGACAGAGGATAAATGACTGTTATACTGGGACAAGGAGGATAAATGACTGGTTATACAAATACACACACATCCAAAAACACACACAAATACACACAAACACAGACGGCAGTAAAGACATGGGCTTTACATAAAACCTAGTAAAGTGTTAATGGTTCTATTGGTGTGATGTGATGAACGTGCCAGTTGTGTGAAGGTCAGCAGAGAAGAAGGTCCAGTGTGTTTATGGGTGTGTGTTTTATAAATCAAATGCTCGTTTGTGCGTTAGTCAGTCAACCATTTCATGGGTGGCGCAGCAACTGTAGGAGTGTCAAAGTAGCAGTTGACGCCTGCATTGTGTTTTCAGATGGACTACTGGTACTGGTTCTGCAGTGGGGGAGAAGCTTTACGGACTCGAACCAGCAACTCCAGACCGTCTCTGTGTTTGGGAAAAGCACAGGAAGCAGGACGTCCAGGTTGTCTTAGAGACGCTGACCATTAATCCTGTGTGGTGGTTGGCGTTCCTACCTTCATGCTGCATGCTGATTGGCTGAATTGTGGACCATCTGTCACCAGGAGAGAATCGTGCTAAAACCAGAGTTTTGGCTCAAGGTTCCCATGACTTCTGCTCCTCAGCCAACATCTTCAGATCATCACCATAAAAACGAGGTCAGAGTCAAGGTCAGAGAGCTGAAGTGCCATGCTCAAGGGCACAACATCTGGATTTCCATCCTGAAGACCAACCTTGAACCAGCTACCTCTTTATTAGCAGCATGACTGTGTGCATTACTCCAGCATATCTGTGACACACATTCAGGATAACTGATGGTGTTAAAATACATCTGGGCCACATCAGCTCACCTCTGGATCCCTTCATCAGGATAATGAAAGGAGTTGCTCATCCTGATGAGGGAATCCAGACACCAGGATTGATTTTCACAGGGGTTCAAAGAGAAAATGATACAGACGATCGCTGATACCACAGCAACGCTTTGTGAATGAAGATAGTCTGATGATGGAGGCCAAAATCAAACACACACACAAGCATGAGGAACCAGTTTAAGTGGACATGAAACCATAAGATTCGTCAGCTGTTAAATCTCCATGGTTACATAATAAAGCAGTGACAGACGGAGGTGGAACACATGTCGTTGTCATCTGCTGATGGTTTCTATTTCCTCTGCTGTGAATGGCTGCATGTTAGAAATTTGTCATGTGACTTTGTGATTTAAAGCACTCAGCTATTAGCCTTGTGTAGCAAAGCTTGATTGTGTGTGCTGTAGCGACTTCTAGTGGTGACGGGGTAAAACATCCACATTTGTCCTCTGCTGTTAAGTGTGTGACAGAATCTCTGGGGGTTGTAAGGATGTTGGGATTTCTGGTTTGTACATGAATAAAGACAGAAAGACAGAAAGATTAGCATGCTAGTATAGATGCTATAGGGATGGTTTGTGTGTCTCTCAGACACTGTGCAGTTAGCCTGAAGAAGAACCGAGGTCATCAAATTCATATATACTGTACATCTATGAATAAATGTACACTGAAAAAATGCACACTGACACACACATCAGCTCCACACTGGGTTTGTAGAAAAAACAAAGAAACACACCGTTATCATGGGATTACCACAAACACCACAATGTATTCTCCTCTCCTCCCTCCAGCCATTGGAAGGGTAGGACACGAATATCTGCAGTCAAAAGACAACGTTGTCCAATAGTCTCTCTCTCTGACCTTCTCAGTGCTTCCAAACAAAGAAGCACTGTGTGTGTGTGTGTGTGTGCGTATGTGTGTGCGTGTGTGTGTGTGTGTGTGTGTGTGTGTGTGTGTGTGCACTACTCGTTCATATTTCAACAAACACTAAATCACACACAAAAATGAAATGTGTTTGATGCTCCTCCCACGTGTTAAGATCATAACCTCTCTCTCTCTCTCTCTCAGACCCATACACACACACACACCACACACACCACAGACATACACACTTTAGCCAATCACACTTCACTTCAACAGGAGAAACTGAAGACACAGGTGTGCCACAGAAAGGAGCTGCTGCATCATATGATTGTTCAGACTCCAACAATAGTTCTGGACACCAAAAATGATGGATGGGTAAAATGCTGAGAACGGAAGTGAAGCTAATCAGACCAAAGGAGAGCGAGAGTATGAATCCTATGGAGAAACTCACAGCAACACAACCCATCAACAAGTTTCTAATCACCTGATCCTATTTTTCTGTGTGAGTACAGACTTTCTAATAAACCTTCACACAGCCGTGATTCAACAACCAACACCCTGATATCATACACACATTGTTGTCTGACTGGAAAAAAGGAGAACTAATCTGCTTCCACAATTGACAACAGACACATGTAACTGCACCAGAAAGGAGCTAATGCTAGCCAGGTAAGATTACTAATGATATAACAGTGACAAACAGGAAGTCCACCTGAATATAGGTGAGTTACAAAAATCAGCTGGACTCATAACAATCATCCTCCAACAGATCAATCCTGCCCTGAGGTTATGTGATCTTTGATGAAGCAGAACAACCTCGCTCCTGCACAGGGGCACACCTGGGTCCAGGTTTCAGACCCACCATCGGTCAAACATGGGTGTCAGCACTGCTAACAGACAGCGTGCTACACTGTCGGAGCAGCGCTGGTAATCCAGACCTCCACAAAGAGTTCCCTCACTCACAGTCACACACACACACACACACACACACACACACACACACACACACACACACACACACACACACACACACACACACACACACACACAAGAGCTGCAGTGTGTGCTGGTACCTCTGTCAGTGCTGCTCTTGTTTCCAGGTCTTCAGCTGTAGGTGTTGTATCTCCATCAGTTCTTCGTCATATATCAAACACAAGAAAATACAAGAACAAAGACAAGCAGCTGTCAGTCAAAGCTGGAAGAACAGAAATCAGGAGAACGTTATGGTCTGTCCATGTCGTCCTCCACTGTGAGCTCCTTTCTCCCTCTCTCCTCTCCTCTCTCTGTCTCTCTCACTGATTCCATCTGTCACCGCCTCCCCTCTCTAACCCCTCCCAACTCATGCATTATTAATGAGATACACATACATTGCTGCTGTCAAATACACACGTTACAGCGTGTGTTGTAGTGTTGATGTTAGCATTGTCTCTTAGCGTGTAGCTTTCTTTTATCGTCTTTGTTGTCGTTTGTCAATCGTTTGCAGGTCTTCAGTTCAGTTTAGTGGTTTATTGTTGGTTGTTTTCACCTCCATTAGGTACTACAGGGAATGATCACAGCACACACCAACTCTTTTTCATGAGACCTCAATGCTGTAGCATTAGCTTATTAGTATGAGAAGGCTCAGAATATTCCAGATGACGACTGGATTAAATGTGATTAAATGTCACTCATGGTTCAGTGTTGGTCCAACATCTTAAACCTGCTGGTCCTGCTGGTTCTGCTTGTCCTGGTTCCTCCCGATGTGGGTCTTTGTTCTGCTCCACCACTTTGTTGATAAGAATTCAGGATCAGTTCTGGAGAACCTTAAACACTTCCTGCATGTACACATGACCTCCATAGAGCTCCGACACACACTACAGTCATGCGTGAACACGCTCTCATGCAAAACACGCACAGGTCACAAGGTCAATCATGCATGAAAGCATGTACATACACTGAGACCCCTCCCCCTTTGGAGAGGAAAGAGGGCAAACATGGATGGGAATATCACCAGGCTACAGAGAGGGTAAATGACTGGTTATACTGGGACAGAGAGGTTAAATGTCTGGTTACACTGGGACAGAGAGGGTACATGATTGGTTATACTCAGACAGAGAGGGTAAATGACTGGTTATACTGGGATTATACTGTGCTCTGTGAAGATACACAAAGAATCATTAGTTTTCATGTGTTTGTGTATCTGAGGTTGACCTGCTTCAGAATGTTTAGATCTCTTCTGTCTGAGGCCACACCTTCAAACAACCAGGAAGCCCAGTACCCCCCCCCCCCCCCCCCCCCCACCTCCACCACCTCTCCAAAATGCACATAACCCTCCAATATCACTAAAGAATAAACCCTGACAACAATAGAGCAACCTCAACTCCCCCACCAGTGCTTCCTTAAGACAAGATGTTCAAACACGCGCAAACACATACACGCACACAAACACACACACACAGGTTTACTGCCAAAAACAGAGATTATTACTTGCAGGATTACATCTATTTCTGACATGTGAGGCTTGTCTGAACGTTCCTTCTCTATTAAAGTTGAGATGTTTGATTTTGTTGAAACTAACAGCTCCTCTCAAAGCAGGTGAGAGGAGCTGGTAAAGGAGGTGCGAGGAGCTGGTGACAGAGGTGAGACTGCTGAGGACCTTCCAACCATTTTGTTCTTCTGATTCTCATCTGTGCAGCAACATTGATAAACATTTTTCAAATCTGTTCAACAATCAGCATAAATGTTGAGCTTTAAATTATTCACAGCCTGTGAGTCTCGCTGTTGGGAGGTGGTGATACAGGGGAGGATGACTGACCTGGATTTACTGAAGCATTTAAAAGGCATGACTCTGAGCACGTCATCGCCATGGTGATGCGCTTGGTCAGGTGTGTTCTTCCTTTAGTCACATAAATATCCCTGACTATTGTGCCAACATTCATTTTCCTTCTGAAGCTTATGTGTTTGCAAAAAAAGCTAATGCTGACCTCAAGAGCTCATTAGCATTCCTGTGTTTGTGCAAAATCTGACCAGTGTGTGTTCATCTCATTGAAAATGGCTGGACTTTCCTTCATTTACCAACTGGAGAGAGAGAGAGAGAGAGAGAGAGAGAGAGAGAGAGAGAGAGAGAGAGAGAGAGAGAGAGAGAGAGAGAGAGAGAGAGAGAGAGAGAGAGAGAGAGAGAGAGAGAGAGAGAGAGAGAGAGAGAGAGAGAGAGAGAGAGAGAGAGAGAGATTTTGATTTTTTTTTAATTTTTTTTTTCAAAAACTCAATTTAATTTATCATTACAAAAAACAAGAACATGATCCAAACAAACAGAGAACATCATTCATTTAAGGAGGCCTCCAAAGACCAGCTCCTCCTCCTCCAGACATAGTTCATCTTTTGGGCACCTGTATGTCCGGTGAACTGTTGCTCTCCTGTATGTCCAACAGTGGTGGGCCCTCAGGGCCTGCAAGGCCTTCTCTGCTGGCCTAAAAATATCTGAATCACAGACTGATGTTAATTATATTTTCAAAATATAATTAACATCAGTCTGTGATTCATGACAAAATATTATTTTGTCCATGAATACGTACTAAATAATTCCAAATGGACTGTCTGCTTCCTTTCATTTCCAGCCCCCTGGTTGCGCTGCTTCCAGACGTGTATTTTCATATTTAAGCATTTAACCAATCACATTTCAGCCACTATTTGTTGCCAGGGTCAAAGAAATCTGCCTGGAGGCCTTCACAATCAGTTTTGCGGGCCCTGCAGCATAAAAAAAATGTCGATCAAATTGTTGCTTCAACCAATCAGATTTTGAGTTGGCGACCCCAAGGCCTTCTAGCAGGCGTAGGAAACATCAGCGTATTCACACGCTTTGATTGGATAGTCAGAGAGTGTACTAGCCAGAGCTAGCAAACTGCATCTGTAGCGAGCTGCACAAGCAAAGATATTGTTGCGTTGATTTAATAGCTGTTTTGTCAACCCACAATGGCTGAAGTAGGAGAAGAAATGGATTTGGTCGCAGATTTACTGTCAAAGCCATTTTCAAGACGGACTTTTCAAGAAAAGCTGGACATTGTTAAGCAAGGTCGGGCAACTCCGAAGCTAGCAAGCCTGTCACAACCGGGAAAAGGATTTGTCCGCCACTTTCAGTCCACTAACTACGAGTGGTACTCCTGGCTCACAGGCTCCGAGGAACGCTGCAAATTGTATTTCTGGGAGTGCTTGTTATTTGCCACTGATCGACATGGTGTTCGGAGCCACACTGGATTTGTAAATTTGGCTTGCCTAACCAAGGCAGCAACAAGGCATCAAAGCACTGCCAGACACTTACAAGCAACGGTGCTTTCCAAAACTTTTGGGGAAACCAGAGTGGATCTACAGCTGAGCGAGCAAGTGCGCAGGGAAACAGAGCTCCACAACGAAAAGGTGAAGAAAAATAGGGAAATATTAAAAAGACTGATAGACTGTATTTGGCAGTGACCATCCCCGTGTCTACTGCTTCTGTTGAACGGACATTCTCAGCCCTAAAGTGAATTAAAACGTATGCCAGAAATACGACAGGGCAGGCTCGACTTTCAGCATTAGCTTCGATGGCGATAGAAAAGGACTTCTTGATGGAACTGAAACGCACGGATAATCTGCACAACAGAGTAATTGAAATCTTCTTGAGGAAAGAAAGGAGGATGGATTTTGTGTACAAATAATCAGGATTTTTGGTGAGTAAAATCAAAAATCCTGATGATTATACTAAAATGTTGCTATATTCCTAAATAATTTAGTGTGTTGGGGAGGGTCACTTTGGGAATTTCCCAGCATGCTTTGTGGCAGTGTGTCTGTGGGTTCAGGTTGGTGTTAACCCTGTTTTTGTTCGTTGTAAATGTTATCTTTTGCAACTTTCAATGTTAGTGTTCTATTTAGTGAGTTCTGGTTGTTGATGTATTTAATTACTGTTTGCACTTGCACACCATGAGCCAGGTAATGTGCGTGATTGAAGACCTCCCTTCGTTTATGTGTTTTCACTTCAGTGTTTAATAAAGTGATGCATTTCTGCAGTTGAACTGCAGAATAAGCTGGCAGACGTCTGAATTCTTCCGCAACCTAAAACCCTAGCTTGCCACAATAATAATGCAGTTTTAGCAGGTTATTTTTGATGATTTTTTTTATGTGTGTCACAGCTGTACATGCAGTGGACATTTTATAGCCATAAGATAGTTATTGAGGGTTGGATTGATTCAGACGGAGCACTACTGAAGGCCTAGATGTGAAATGCACGGCCCGCCACTGATGTCCAACAAGGAGCTTTTTGTACTTTGTGTGTCCATTGGGGTGCTATGCATGTCCTGTGATCTGTGTGTGTCCTGTGAACTGCGTGTGTCCTGTGAGATATTTGTGTGAGGTGAGTTGTGTATATCTTGTGTGCATTGTGGTGGGGAGGTTGTGACTTGATCCTGCCGTGTCCCGTTTGTCCTGCAGGCTAGGTGTGTCCACCGCCGGTTCGAAGGCAGGAGACATTTGTTTCTCTGTGGACAGTTTTGCCTTATCATTTTTTACCTTTGTCTCTGTATTCTTCCGTTTGATTGACACGTTGATACTGTTCTCCTCCACTCCAACATCCTCCATGTCCAGGACGGTCTCAGCCACTCTTGTGACCGTCGGCTCCACCAGCTCTCTGGTGAGACGCTCACTCCCGAGGTCCGCGTGGTCCCCCAGGTGGCCCCCCTGCAGCCCTGCTGGCTCCTCCACCTCCACGGCTGTGCCTGTGTCGCTCCGCGCGTTTTGCGCGGACTCACTGTCCTCGTCGTGCGCGCGGCGCTGTGCTGTCGGGCGGGTCGACTGGCCGGCGAGCCTCCGCGTTATTCGGGCACGACCGGATCACATGGCCCTCCTCCCCACAACCAAAACACTTAAGAGAATCAGTGGTGACATAAACAGTATAATCACGTTTGATACAATCACGTTTTTAACCGGGTTTGACAGGGGAAACACCGGCGTCAATTCACCATTAACGGCTTCCGTGCCCCACAATCTCTCCCACAGCCAGAACGCACTCCTCCATGGACACACCGGTCGGTGGAGAGAGTTTAAAGGCGTGTCTGCGGGTGAGTTTCTCCAACCCGGAGACTCCCGGCATGGCGACCGTGACCACCAAACAATTGCACCAAAGACAGTGAATAAACGACCAAAATTACAGTAAAGTGCGCCCCAATGTGATTAAACACCACCCAGTGTGACAATAAAGATCAGAATTTAGAAAAAGTTTGGAAAAAACACTTAAATTTATCATTCACTCCCGCTGCCAACACACTCACCACGCTCACGCTCAGAGAGAGAGAGAGAGAGAGAGAGAGTGTGTGTGTGGGGGGGTGTTATTGATTACAGCAGATGTTCCACATGTCCTCCATGCCACAGATGGTCACTCCACTTTTCTTCTCTTGTCCTTGTGTTGTCTTGGCACGTCATTAGACATGCAGGGACTTTCAGGTTATGTGTTAGCGTGTGTGTGTGTGTGTGTGTCACTTCTGTGGCTACTGCGGACCAGCTGCTACCAGAAGCTATTGTGTAACTAGACGCCATGACAACAGGGTGCAGTGTGTTAATGTCTGGTGTGTGTTTGTCTTGGGGAGGAGGGGTTAAGGAGGCTTAAAGAGCTAAACGAATGGATGACCCGTGTCTCCGCTTGGCCTTGTGGCCTCACCAACTCATTAACTGTGGACAACAAACATACCTCCTATTTATGAGGACAAAGTCTGGAGTTTGTGTGTGTGTGAGTGTGACAGTTTTTTTGTTTTTTGGGGGGGGGGGTTGACTCAGATTTGGACATCAGGTCCAGAGCACAACAACCTGTGTGTGATTCACAAATGGTGTTGAAGTACATGTGCTTGCACACATGCACACATGCACACACACGCACACACGTGCCCACTCACACACACACACTCACACTCACACTCACACTCACACTCACACTCTCCGGTGGTTCATTAGTGGTTCAGAGTAGAGACACAGGGGCATGAATGTGACCAATTTGTGGATCGTCTGTTGTTGCTGGTTGTTGAGGACTCATCTGTACCTTCAGGACACATTAAGCTTCTTTCTCTATACTGACAGATCGACTTTCACAGGCATGCGTGCGTGAGCATTTCTATCCATCTGCATCTTTTAATATTCCAAACAGCAATAGTCCAAAGAGGACGATGACCTTTTGACGTGATTGGCTATGCTCTCTGACCAGAAAAGAAGACCGTCCAATCAAGTCAGTGTCCTGTTGTGGACATATTTAGTGTGTGGAGATAATGAGGTCTGGAGGATAACATGCAGCTGAGCAGCAAAGAACAGACGGCTGACCTCTGGAGAACCCATCTTCATCTACTCCAACCTTCACTCTCTCCCTTCTCTGTCCCTCGCTATTATGCTATTAAGCTAACAAATATCCCGGATGAGTTCTTTTCATCAAAACAGGGACTCAAAAGAAAACATTTTTAGGATAAATAAAAGACACTGTTGCATATTTTTCCAACTACAGTGACTTTATTGGTTCAGGCCAGAACATTTCATAGTTCAGCAGAACCCCTAGCTCAGTACCTTAGCTCAGGAAAGCTAAGCTCCTGTCTGCTCGCATTTGCGCAACAAAATGCTGCAACAAATCAGAAACTGATGTTTGTGTGCTAACCTGTTAGCATAGCCTCACCCTAATCTCTTCCCAGATGAGACCCCAACAGCTGGAAGCAGATGCTAACGGACATCCAGCATCAGTAAGGAACACCAGCCAACACAGCCAAAACACAAATCAGTGTCACCACATCTTAAATGCTAAACAAAGAGTAGTTAGCATCAAAGTGGAGTAGAAGAAGAATGAAGACAGACATTAGGATTAACAAGGTGATCATGTGACCCAGAGTCCATTCGAGTCAAGTGTCAATGACAGTTCAGAGCCCGAGGCAAGAACAAACGTCTGTCACTTCCAACACTGACACGCTCCCTGTGCACATATGACTGCATAATGAACACACACACACTCACATACACTCGCACCCACACACACACTCACGCTCACACCCACAAACACACAGCATGGACAGGCTGACAGATTAGTCCCCAGATTAGTCGCTGAGTGAAAGAAACCTTCTCGTTTTAAATTAGCTGACAGGACTCTTCAGCACACAAGACCCTTCATTAATTATGCATGAGGTTTAAACTGGGATTAGGACCTTAATTAATAATCAAATCATTGTTTGGCCTGCATGTAGAGCTCAGAGATTATGGCCGCAAGGGGAACGCTGCGGTCCAAGTTCACATAAGAATGAACATAAGAAAATGGCCAGAGACCACATTTTCTTTTAATCTCACCAGGAACCAAATTTAAGAGCCTGTCAGTAGGTGTGGTTTAACAAGCCAATTGGATGATGAGAAGTTAACACTGGCACTGGTAGCTCAACGTGTAGAGGCTGCAGAGCGGAGGGGTCTTGGATCAAGCTCCAGGCGAGGACAAATCATATCCTGGGAGAAGGGGGAGGCGCCAGAGCACTGCTAAGGTACCCTTGAGCAAGGTCCCAAACCCCCAAACATAATACCCAGCTCATTCAGGGCAATTCATTCAGATTGTTGTGTCTACCTGCACCCGTGCGCAGCTGGAAGAGGCTCCATCAGCCTCCCCATCGCCCCAGAAGAGAAAAAGAAAAAAGGGTTAACACCATTGAAAGATCCCCCCCCCCTCACACACACACACACACACACACACACACAAAACGTCTTCCACTTAACCACTGAGTTATAAACAGGGTTTGATCCACAAATGATGAGGATCTGTGATCACAGGTACTTCCTCACCCCCTCTTGAGTCCCTTCTTTCAGTCCCTTCATCTGTCTTTTATTGATTCCACTTGTCCGAATGTCTTTAACCCACTTTAAGTAAAAAACAATGGAAACAATGAGCAAGGCCCTGAGGCAATGGGAGGGGAAGATCTACCCCCACCCCCCAATCCCCCACTGGGGGAGAAAGAGACAAGAGCACTGCTGTCCATCTGCTGACAGGAAACACTGGTGCTGGGTGAGGGTTAATACATGACATATGCACGGCCCAACACTGTCATTAAAAGTTCATTCACTTGCTTCATACATAATGACCATGTCTGTCTGTGTATGTGTGACTGACTTTAACATGCTGGAACATACCTGTGTACTCCAGTAAGCTACAGCTGCACTCACACTGCCAACTCATTTGGCCTTTAAGGGAAAACATGCTGAGGCACCGTGAGGTCGCCTAGTGTGGACTTAATCTGGCCCTGAACTTGTGTCACCTCTGCTGTGGCTGTGTCTTTCCATCCGTTCGTCTCTGTCTGTCAATGGACTTGGGTATACAGAGAAGAACTGGTTAAATAAATGGCTGCATTGTTGGGGTGCTCTTCTCCTTTCCTCCATCTCTCCATTCATCCCTCCTGGTGATTTTTGGTTCCTTCCTGCTCACAGGTTATGGATGAAGGTGTAAGGAACCTGCAGCAATTTGGCTTCATTTTGAAGGAGACTTTTGTTGGAGACCCACCTCAGCTGCCAATCAGCTACAGGGAGAGTCTGACAGGTGCATGGTGGGAAATAGCCTCAGGTGGGACAAAGGGTTCTTTGGTGTAGAAGAACCCAAACACTCTAAGAGCACCGTGAGATGGAGGAGCCTCCTGAGAAAACCCAGCTATGCCTAACCCAGACAAGGTTTTGTATGCTGGCCAATCAGACACTTCATCTCTCAAGATCCAGTCTACCAACTCAGAGCAGCTACTTTTAGAATCAAGCCTGTGGTCATCAGCATGCAGCATCCTGACCTTCTGTCCCTAATGTTCACTAAGGTCAAAGTGGACCACATGGCCCTGCGGTGCAGCAGTTCAACGGCATCATCATCATGTCTCTGCTGTAGGTAGCTCTAACACAGCAAAGGAGAACCCTCCAGGTGGAACATCATCTGAAGATCAAACCTGGTTCACACTACCACCAAAGAAGGTCAGAAGTTCATCCTTTGTTGAACTTCTGTGCCTGTTCTGAACTTCAGAAGCATCATGTCACGACATGCAGATAAAATCACTGCGTTTCTACACTGTTCTGGTTAAAGGGTTTGATTTAGGGATTTTCAGAACCAGAATCAAGACCAGAGTTCAAGATGCTTCTGTCCATCCTCATATTATCCTCGCCAAATGGTGGATAGCCATGGTCCTCCACCCCAGACACTGGCCTCTCTTCTTCATAGCATCTCAACCTGTGTTCCTCTGAGAACTTCTGTAATAGAAGCTGTTGTCATGTAAAAGGATAAGACAATGTGAAAGGAGGTCTGTACTGAAGCACAGCCAGAACCAGCCGGCCCAAAGAACCAAATTCAAAACTGTTATACAAAAGCCTGAGAAATTTGTTCAGAACAATGAGTAGGGAAGAGAGTGAAGCCAAGGTGGCAGAGATCCCTCCATCACTGAGAAACCATAGAATCATGGATGGATGGATGGATGGATGGATGGATGGATGGATGGATGGATGGATGGATGGATGGATGGATGGATGGATGAAGTTTAGAACTATTCTGCAGCCTGGACTCGTGCAGCATCACATCTGGTATTACACTGGCCTCTGCTGGTCAACTAGTATAATTGTAGCTTTGTTTTTGACCTCAGAGTACTGTATGGGTTCTGTTAGGTACTGAGAGGTTCTGTTGGGTTAAAATCATTTTTGTGTAGTATTGGGAGGTTCTGTTGGGTTTTGTATAGCCCTGGAGGGTTCTTTAGTGCTGTGAAGGGTACTAAGGATTAGTGCTGGTTCTATAATTGAATCTACTCAGTGTGACTGGAGAACATTTAAAGAGCAGAAGATCACATTTACTCTCAGCTGATTCAAACAGAACAGCCGAATGTTCTGGAGCAGAACAGCATCATCATCAATACGGAATGGTCCTGAATTAGACAGATCACAAATGCATCACGAGAAGTGCAACTTCAGGTGGAACTTTAACAAGGTCCAGAAAAGAAGCGGTCAGATCCAAACTGGCCCCAGGTCAGAGCAGTGCAGAGGATTCTAGTAGATCTGGATCAAATCTTGACCTGATGCCGCTCAGAACATGGTCAGTACAGAACTCTGTCCAATGTCCAACTAGAGGATCTGGTGTGTCCAGATCAGTTTGATGGTGTTCTGCAGGGTTCCACATGCAGCTCATCCACCTGTGTCGGGTTTGTGGGAGGTTCCAGCTGCTGATGCCGAGACATCTGAGCTTTAGATGCCCACACACGTTAAAACGGAGGCTTTGTTGTTGTTCCTGCAGACTTTGATGTTTCAGTTAATTTGAAGGCATTGAAATGTTTAAATCATATCATTGAATAACTTTGGTTCCTACAATGTCTCCACCGTTTTTGACGGTTGCTGCAGCTAGAATGTCAACGCGGAATAAAGCAGCAGGACTTCAAGGTTACCCTGACTATGCAGAACCAGGAGCCGCTGCAGGACCTTCTTTCACTTGGTCCCTTTATGTCTCTTGACCTAGGTTCCGATCTACTGATCCACAGAGGGCTCACGCCTGATCATCGGCAGAACCAACAGTACAGGTCTGGGAACGTCCCATTCAACCATCCGCTGCAGTGACACACACACACACACACACACACACACACACACACACACACACACAGACACAAACACGCACGCACGCACGCGCACGGGCCTCTGCGGATGCAGGCCGGGTCGGTTATTTCACGGATTTGGTGCCTATAATTTCGTTTTGTTCCGCAAATAAAACACCGCAAAGGGTTTGACCGTGCTCAGTCTTGTGCTATCCAGAGCTCTGCAGGCTCTTTCACAACCGGGACACCACCCGATGCGTCAGCGCGGCGGAAGAGTGAGTGGCTCCGTCCTGTCAGCAGAAAGTGCCCGCTTACCTGCGCAGGTTGTGCGGCTCCTCCGCGTCTGTCAGCACCTGAGCGGCATCAAAGTGCGGATCAGCTCCTCCTGGGCCGGCCGCTTCCCGGAGATCCGACTCTGTGGCTCCCCGTCAGTTCGAGGCGGGTCTCTGCACTCATCCAGGCGTCAGCTGTTCTTGATTTGGTCCGCAGGCGCGCCTCCTCCTCTGCGCGCACGCTGAACGAGTCATACAGAGGTTGGCCTGTAGGGTGGGGGCGCGAGAACATCTGCAGAGTTTGAGCCGGTTTCCGGCACATGTGGAACCTGTTTTAACCGCACCAAATCCCGGTGAACGTACTGAAAGACCTCCAGCATGGTGGTGGGATTCAATTCAATTCAATTGTTCTGGTAACAAAAACTGATATTTTAGCGCCATCTGGTGGTCCGTCATATAATGACACAATAGCTGTTTTCATTCGCCAAAATATATGGTTCCACGTCAAAGACATCCAGTAATCTTATATTCACCATACTGCAGCCTCCCACCAGATGGCAGGAGAGGAAACATTTCTTGTCATTTACAATCTTCAAGAGAGAAAGGTTCAGTGCCTAACCGACAAAAATGATCAGCGCTTGATTGTCTTGTCAAAGTGACGTTTGTCTGCACTTCCGGTAACCTCCAGCAGATGAAAGCACGACACAGCATCGTGATCAACCAGCCTGAGGAGCCCAGAAGGTTGTAGGGTCTCTGCAGGTCAGATGCTCCTCTCTTTAACCATACTTCCAAAACAAACTTAAACATAAAAAAATATTACAAGTGGATGTTTGTGACATTTTATTGCACACAAAGCTGCAGTCTGAGACCCAACGATACATCGTTAAATATCAATATGGAAGGTTTAATGATTGATGTCAGGTAGGAAACAGACATCCTCACAACTTATTTGGGGCGAAATTATTCCTCCCTGTGATGATTCAACTGTTGGAGAGGAAAAGAACAGCCAGCAGACCTGACCTGTTTAAATCCCACATGGACTCTGGAGCTGCGATGAACTCTTCCTTGTGATGCGGCTGCTGGTGATAGTGGTGATGGTGGTGGGGTTAAGGGGGTTGGAGGGGTGTCAGGTACTAATGACTGTTGAATATATTTTTCAAGATGTCACACTGAAGAGCAACAAGGACAATGAAACAGGCGCTGCCAGTCAGTTCTTGGCTGAAGCGGTGCTCCGACTCCAACTCGCCCTCTCCCGGGTGTGAAGCCTGAAGTGGGTGTTGAGGTGTGCTGACTGGTTGAAGCACTTCCCGCAGACATGGCAACGGAAGGGCTTCTCACCCGTGTGGATGCGGTGGTGTCTCTTCAGCATGCTGACTGTGGTAAAGCTCTTGCGACACACAGAGCAGCTGTAGGGTTTCTCTTTGGTGTGCCACCGCATGTGCACCTCCAGCTGGCAGGCAAAGCTGAAGCCCTTCCCGCACTCCCTGCAGCTGTGCCACCGCTGGATACCCGGGCTCGGCAGGGAGGGCCGCGAAGAGACGGGCTTCAAGCTTTTCACGTTCTTGATCTGCAGCAGGTGGAGGTTCTGTTTTCTGCTCTGCTGGTCCGTCCTCAGCGGCTTCTTCGCCAGGTTTGACCAGGGCATTGTGGAGGACAGTAAGCAGTCGGCTGATGGACAAGCGCCGTCCTCGGCTCGGCCAGCTTCTGTTTTAACTTCCTGGGATGTTAGCGGAGGTGGAGAGACACTCAGATGTGGATGAGAAGCCAGGATCGGCTCTGGGTCCTTGTTGTCTGCAGGTGCTCTTGTCTGAATGTTTTGGCGTTCAGGCTCTTCTTTAATCGGCGCCGTGGGCTGCACGCTGCCTCTGGGCTCCAAACTCCCTCTGGGCTCCAAACTGCCTCTGGGCTCCATGCTGCCTCTGGGTTCGCTGGTCTGACCTTCACCTCTGCACTGGACCAAGGGAAGGTCTGAAAGGATAAAACATCTGACTGCAGCAAATATTGTGGGAACATGTGCAGAGTTTATTCCTGACTGGACAAATGTCAGCAGGAGGTGAGGATCGCTAAGTGGAGAACCCACCAAGCCAGAACCTGTGAAAGGATTTAGTCACAATAATGAAGTTTCAGACCATCCACCTGGAAGTAATGTCTCATCACAAAAGATGTGAATTCAGGGCTTCACCTTCTGATGATAAACTGGCATCTGGAACCTTTGTTCTCAGGCTAACAGTGAATCAGACTGAACCTTTCCCGTTTAGAACCAAAGTTCCAGAGTTTACAGACACCAAGATTGTTGTGTCTCAACAGAGCCCTGATGATGATGTCATGGCTGTGGAGGTATTCTTGATCTGCAACATCACAATCAAGCGGAGACGCACCTCAAACACACAACGTCGGTTCTGACATGGTGGGAAAAGTCAAGCTCCGGTCAAACGTTTTTCCAAATGGACAATAATCTGCGTGACGTAGCTCGGTTCCAATGTGGCCTGCAAAACAACGGGGTTGGTGTGTGGAGCATCAATCACAAAGCCCTACAGACCCAGTAGGACCTGCTCAGATGGGTCCTATTATTCTGGCAATTACCCAAAAGAATCTGGGTCATTTTCACTCCCACAACAATGAACTGAGAAAATGGAAGATTAGTTTAAAACCACGTGATTAATCATGATTAATCTACTTCTACAGTGTGACATTCATCTAACAGTTTAAAGACTGGAGGGTTCTGGGTTCGAGTCCAAAACATCGGAGGTGGTCTGGTAGCCAGGACACCTGCGGGCACACGAATGACTGAAATGCTTCTATAGATCCTAATGGTCAGGTGGAGAACCTGCAGCTACTCTGCAGATGTTCGTTTTATTCCCTGAAATCACGAACACATTTAAGTTCTTGCTTTAAAATCTGAAATAAAGCATGAGTGTTGGAAGCTGGAATAAAGCTGTTGTGTTTGAAGACGTGCTCACACTTTTCCACGTTTCGGGTTTTAATTTATGATGGAAATGTTTAACACGTTTGAGCGGCCGCGTGGCGTCTGTTTACGTTGTTGGGCCTGACGTCACTGGGCGTCATCTCCTCACAAAGGTCTGATGGAGCAGATGAAGGTGACAGCGTGTGTCGGATGAGCCATCACTGGCGGAGGGTCTCCTCACCTGGCTGCTGCAACAGGAGCCGCTGGACGGCCACATCCAGGAGCCGCTGAAGCCGCTTGTTCTCCTCCTTGGAGCGGAGGATTTCGCTCTGGTACTCCAGCACCGTGTCCTTCACGGCGCGGAAGATCTCCTCCGCGGCAGCCGTCAGCCTGTCATTCAGGAACGTGTTGAGCAGCTCCAGTTTGGTCATCTTTCACCGCTCACCGTATCCAGGACCGGAACGTCCTTCTGTTTACATCCCAGAACCCGGAAGTACGGCAACGCTGTAGGACCTCGGAACGCTGAGGACCTCTAACGGCTGGGCGGAAGCACTGCACCCCAGGCCAGATTGACGTCTTGATATTTTTACAAAAACTACAAATATTTCCAATTGGGATTAATGTTAGCTGTGATTTTAAGATTTTATAGACATAGATAACATAAGCACGGTCTGTTGAATCTGATGGTCATTATTCTGCCACTGTGGTATTGCCAAATCACACCATTTATGAGTAAAAGTTTTATTTATTTCCCAGTGAAATATCAGATGATGCAAGACAATAATCATTTATAAATATTATCCATGATGCTCAGTGAAGATAAAGGTGTAGGACAAATCCATAGGTAAAAGGAGAAAAAGCTGGTGAAGCATCTGGGTTATCAATAAAAGCAACTTTTAATTTATGCAGTCATTCATACAAATGAAAACACGCATTAAGATGTTGCTCAGATAACACTGAGCAACTGACACTGACAGAAGAGCTAGGCAGAAACAAAGATGGTAAATAAAAACACCATGGACAGTCAGCTATGGAAACGTCCCTGAAATGTCCATCAGTGTGGATAAAGACAAAAGTGGGACCGATTCTGATAAAAACCTACAAGGTGTGACCTGTAAGACATGAGTGGGCTAAAAGGACACTAACACCAGGTCTGGACACGCTGTCCCAGCTTCAGATCCCAGCTCTGTCAGCAGGGTTGAACATGGTCACTGCTTCTTTACAAAACCATAAAAACCAAGAGCAGCGGATGGAATTCCCAAGTGCACCATTAGAGCAATGTCTAAACAGCCAACTTCACAAGCATCGCAGCACCACAACTGTTTGGAGGTTTACAGAACATAAAAGAACTACTGGGACAAAAAGTCTTTCTCAAAGACGTGGTGGTGTCAGCAGCTGGTGGGGGCCTCAGCTGTCAATCATCTGGGACAGTTCCTGCAGCAGCTCATCTTCAGCCATGTCTGTGTCAACCTCTCCCTGCACCAGGTGGTCATCTGCAAACTCGCTGATCAGCTCCTCAAAGTCATCCATGGCAGAGGTGGAGACGGCGCGCGGGGCAGTGAGGCTCATCCTTCGTGTTTTGGAAGGGGGAGGGGTCTGTTGAACTGGACTGAAATATGAGTGTTTACATTAAAACATGTTCCATACAGAGCTGCCAACAGAACTTTAATGTTGTTACCTTTGAGGGACTGGACATGCCTCTGTAGCTATAGGGACACAGGGGGGGGTTTCCTGACCCTGTCCAAAGACAGGGACGGTCTGAAGTTCCTCTTTTAGTGGACTGGAACCAGAGTGTGAGTTAACCGCAGGGCCACAGGGAACCGCAGAGCTGAGTTGAGTGTCAGCAGCCTGTGAGGGGAAGGGGTCAGTATCAGCACACCTCTGGTAACCCTCAGGGTCTACAATTCAACCGCAGAAGATGGAAAAACCAGTTTAAAGACTTAAACTCTTCAGCCTTTTACAGAGTAGCTCAAGTCAAACTGGTGCTGAAAGCCGTAGTAGGTGTTGGTGGAAGGTGGAAGTGAAGCCGTCTGATGTACTAGACCTCTTTCATGTGGTAAATTAAACTCATGTATTTACAAATGGTCAAAATGTGTTTCTTTTTGTGTTATTGACCACTTTATCAGGAGGGTGCAGGCGCCACTCAAGAATGTTGAATGTGTTGTCCTACCATCTCTTGGCCTGGCTGCTCTGGTACAGAAGTACTGTTGAGAGGCTTCACCGCTGCCACTGCAGAGCGTTCTGCTCCTCTCCTCTTCTGAGCCGGCTTCAGCTGCACAGAGGGCTTCATGACCGACGGCTTCACGTTCAGCTTCGGCCTCACTGGAAGACAGGAGCAGTGTTAAAGGGGCTTCAGGGTCTTCAGAGGTGGGCTCCACCTGGACACGTCCCCAGCTCATGGACTAATGGAACTACCATTCATTGTTTGCATTCCAGCTCCACTTAACGTCACCGGTGTGCCTGTACACACTGGAGAGACCATCCAAACCTAGGACCTTCATGCTGAGGCCATGGTGCTATCCACCTTTTTTTTTTACAGTGATTATTTCTATCATTACACATTTTAAATAAATAATCAAAGCCCATTCAGTACATAGGTACATGTACAGGACACACAACCTTCAGTGAGGGAAGTGTCAGTACCTTTGGTGTCTGCAGGGTGTTCCTGCTCAGGTTCCTTAGCTGCTTTAGCTTGTTTCACTTCAACACTCCTCTGTGACTGAGCATCTGGGTTCTCCTTGGAGCTGTCAGGGCTCTGAGAATCACCCCTGTTTAAGGGTGAAGCAGGGGCTTTAGACTTGAGGGAGATGAGCTTCCTGACAGGAACCTTTGCGGGGGAGGCTGAAGGAACCTTCCTCTTCAAGGTTCTTTCTGCAGTCTGTTTCCGGAGAGGGTCTGTCTCAGCAAAACCTTTAGCCTGCTCCTCCAACTCTTGCTTGCGGAGGCGTTTCTCCTGCATGATCTCCTCAAACGTCTTGACCTTGACGCCGTCACCATTGGCAACAAGTGTCTGATAAGAATACAGGAAGCCTGTGTCAGCAGCTGTCAGCACCACAGATCTCACTAAAGTCTGATCATATCCAGAACCGTACCTCTGCAGCAGCCTGTGGTCTGAGTGGCTTCTCTGTCACGTCAAGACTTTTCTCTGCTGGTTCAGGACAAACAAGAGGTTAGAAACGCCAAACAACCAGATCCACAATAAGCTTCAATGGCTCCAGTGTCACATGAAAAGACTGTGTGACTTTAGACAGAAGGACTTTCATCAGTTATCACTTGGGTTGTCAGGTGCACGCATTCTTACGGAGGAGAGACCTGCGGCTGAGTCTCAGTAGATGAGTCTTCTTCACTGCATTCTCGGCATCCAAATTGTTGTTTTCAGCTTTACAATCATGCTTGGACAGAATTCTTGTGGCCTTCTCTCTGCGGATCTCCTCCAGGGTTTTGACTCGAATGCCAGCGGGGTTTGGTGCTGCAGGACCGAGCCCCGCTGCTGCAGACTCCTCAGGCTGGCTTTGCCCTGGAACTTTCTGCGTGCCTGTGTCAGGCTCCTGCTTCCTTTTTCTCTTAGCAAAATGGACCTCAGAAAATGTTCGGACTTGCCCAGAGGACTGAACTTTGTCGATGGGAACATGCTTCTCACGCTCAGCAGCTTTGCTGCTGCTAGTTTCTGGGGCATCAGCAGACCGGCAGTCTTTCAACCTTGCTGCCTTCTCCAGCCGGATCTCCTCTAGAGTTTTGATGTGGATCTTACCTGGAGCTTTCTGTGGCTCCACCACAGCCTCACCTGTTCAACAAAAATGTACTTTGTCTTCAGGAATGTCAGTCAATTTATTTATTTATCTTTTGGCAATTTCAATTTGGAATATTTTTTTTAATCAATCTGCTGATATAATAATTAAATGATATTCACTCCACATTTTGGAGACCAGAGGGCATGAACGATCCCCAAGAGCAGAATTCTTACCTGGTTGAGCAGCACCAGGTCCAAGTCTTTCTTTAACAGGCTTTAAATCTGAAAGCAGAAAATGAACAGGCTGTTTTCATTTCATTGTTTCAGGCAGCTCCTTCCACCCAACAACTGTCCGAACAGGTGTGATATGTCCTATCATTCACCTTTGTGGGAAGGTGTTGGTAGTGCTTCTGTAGTCACAATTTTACCAAGACGTTCCCCCAGCCTGTGATTCTGGGGGGCATCTTCCCCATGCCTCACATCTAAAAGCAGAGACAAGTGATGAGCACAAAGCTGCAACCGCTGGTGTCAACACCACAGCTGAAGGTTTTACCAGAATGAAGCTTCTTCTTCCCAAGATGCTCAGTCACCATGAGAGTTGGTCCTCCCATTTCATCCATGCTCTCAAACAAGGATCCTAAACATAAACACACACATACCGGTGTTTTACATGCCTCAAGATTAGCCAACAAGTGGTTCTTAAAATGTACACCACAGTCAAATTCTAGTAGTTTTCAAGGAATGTCAAGGTCATGTTTTCTATCACTCAAAATTGTATGCTGTGATAAACTTTAATGCATAAAAAATGGCCATTTGGTTTATTTATTAGCCAAACTTTTGGTCACAACAGACCATGGTGCCTTTTGTTCCCAATCGTGGGGAAATGTTGTGTAAAACATGTTTACTTTCAAGTATAATAAGCCAGGCCAGCCGCCTGGTTTGGATTTTTATTTTAAAAATAATCAAAGTCACTCATTGTAAGTGAAATATACGTTTAAATTCACAACGTCACATATAAAATAATCAGCACCATCAAACAGTTAATACTTTTAATCTCAGCAGTTTTTGAGTGAATCACAATTAATGGAATTTTCTCCCTCAATCTATCAGATTTATGTTGTGTCCTGATGACCTCAGCAACACCATCCTCTGGTGAAGAGTACTATTCCTCTTAGTTGTGTTTGTTGTCTTGCGTGTTGTTGGCTGGTATCGAGTTATCACAATCACCAATACCAATTTGAAATGAGGCTGGCATCTGCACCCACCATCCTTTACATTAAATAATGAGTATATGACCAAGCTCTGGTGTTTAGCCATTTACTGAACTTCCCTATAAATGGAACCGAATGGATCTAAAATATTTACTGCCGCTGCCACTGATACTGCTGCTCTCCATGGCCAAATGGGCACTCATTCACAGGCTCCCCTGCAGCTGAACCAACAAAACCGTAGTGTGCAGTCAACCTCCAAAGTTTTATTACTGTGTGTGTTGAGTAATGGCCCACGTATCCAGCGCAAGATATGATACAGCATAAGCTCCTCCCACACTACACGGTGCTTCTCATCGAGACGCACCAGGAACCAATCACCGTCATGCTCCGAGCTACAAACACAGCTAGCTATATGCTAGGCTCATGTCAAGCCCATCTGAAAGAGCAATTGATTCAGCTTTTTTTTAATAGATACAAGCTTAAATTTTCCAGTATTTGCAAGAACTAGACTAGCAAGAACTAGTGTCTACATTCATGGTAGTTTTTATTAACCAACTCTTCAAACTGTTTTATTTCTCCACTGCTCGCCTCATATCGATCTTACCAACTGCTGAATAGTTTCAATGCTTTTCAATCAGTGTCACTGTGAGGCAGAGCTTTTACCATCACTAGTGGCAGACAGGTCCCCTCCAAACATGGTCTGGATGTTTTCCTTCTCTTTGCTGGTTGATGTGTTTTCATCCAGCATGGGGTAACCAGCTCTCCTCATACTGGCCTTCAGCGCCTTCTTCAGCCGGATTTCCTCCATGGTGCTCACTCCAAAGTGCAAAGAGTCTACTTGTAATATAACACATGAGCATGTAAACACAACCAAACACTGGACTCCTGTTTTTGCTCTAGAATACCATCAATCAGCTCAGACTCACCAGATGGGGGGGGTTTTCTCGGAGATATACTGATCTCAGCATCCTCTGTAAACATTGACACACAAATGCTAGACTTCACTTTCTTTTAGAGACACAGAGACCAGATAGATAGATGGAGGGATAAAAAGACAAACAGAGATAGAGATAAAGAGAGCAGAGAATAGAGAAGAGGGAGAGGAGAGAAGAGAGGGAGGAGAGAAGAGGGAGAAAAGAAAGAGGAGAGAAGAGGATTAAGGAGAGGAGAGGAGAGGAGAGGAGAGGAGAGGAGAGGAGAGGAGAGGAGAGGAGAGGAGAGGATTAAGGAGAGGAGAGGAGAGGAGAGGAGAGGAGAGGAGAGGAGAGGAGAGGAGAGGAGAGGAGAGGAGAGGAGAGGAGAGGAGAGGAGAGGGAGATGCACACAAGTCATTGAGACATAACCCACCATCTTCATCCTCATCCTCATCCTCTGCTGGATTTATGACCACAGGAGGGTGGGTGGGACTTGGCACCTGAGTGTCCATCTTGACGGTCTCTCTTCGCTGCGAGTTGGGTGGGGGGGGCTGAATAGACGCTGGTTCTTCTTGAGGCTGCTCCACATTCTTACCCACATCTGACACAACGACATGGTACGTGTTGGTCATTCACCTTTCAACTGCTTCACCTTGACTTGTAAACTCACTTTTATCTGGAGAAACAAACACTCCATCGATGTAACGTGGCTTTTCGTGGAAGAAGGCACAATGAGGCTTCTGACAGCCAGTGGCTTGGTTCTCCCAGTAACACGGAATTTCCTTCCTGTTATGCTGTAAGAGTGAAAGAACAGGGAGAGAAATATTACTGCTTAAAATATTAATACAGACATGGTGTTTGTTACTATTGTATGGATTTACTGTAGCAATGTCATCAGCAGTTGTAGTCGTGAAAAAGTTAGAACATTCTATAAAGCTCTGTGTGTTTCTGTTCAAAATGTATTATTTAACATCAACAATGCTGAGCAATAAGAGGAAAAACTTTCAATACAAAAAAAAACTTTTTTCAAATGTGTGAAATATTTTTTTTTGTTAAAAAGGTGTAATTTGTCATGATAAAGGTCAACATTCAAATGCTACAACAGTCAAAACCACACTGGTGTTTCATATAATTTCATAAAAGCCTCCCCAGAACAACTGATACGTTGGTACGATAAGTCGTTTTCTTGTTTAGGTGTATTTAAATCACTTTAGTTGCCAGTGATGGTAACAACAAGATTAAACATTACTGCGTGAACATTAGTAACAATATTTAATGGCATGTCCCCAATTTTTCCGTAACAGTAACAGAAGTAGATGGACGGAATGCGAATCAGTGCTGTGAACCCTACCGCAACCTCCAGGCAAAGCATACCTGCTCAAGCCTCGACAATCATTTTAGAAAATTAACCAGGTCATCATGAGAATGAAGAGCTCTTAGGAAAAATGTGCATGTGAAAGCAATAGCGGAGGCCTGGGTGGATGTCCCTAACCACGTTTACTGGTAGATATGGTCATAAAAGATATGTGTCTCCCCGATGGGTGCAAGTCCCTGCAGAATCCAAAATGTATCCTTTGTCATACCGTGATTTCCATATGGCGAAACTTGCAAGTGTTGCGGAAGCAGCGCCCCTCCTGCCAGAGGGTGCAAACGGTCTCGCTGCCAATGGCGGCTTCGCAGTGCCTGAAGGGGCAACTGTCTCCCTGCAGAGACAATGCAACAACATGAAACTCTGAATCCACAGCACCATGTCAACACACCCCCAGTTGGCTCACTTTAGTGCAGGTGGAATAATAGAAAAAGTAGCAGTCATCCCCACGGTTGGTCATGGTAACAGTGATGAAGTCCTACACCTTCAATACAGCAGCTGGATCTCCTCAGTTCTCTGCAGAGTCTCCCTAACACAAGAAACCACAGCAGAAGAGACTGGATTAAGTATGTCTATATTTTTATTAAAGCAGATTTGCATTCTATTAATAATGATTAAAACTAACAATATTCCATGCAGGCCACATTTACCTTACGTAACCAAGAAGTCATTCCCCCTCAAGTTCACTGCTGGTTCGGTGTCTCCATAATGATATAATGTCCTGAAGGAACACTTGATCCATGAGACAACAGAAAAAGGGGGGTGGATGGGCCAGAGACACTTGTCTTCTCATGACTTCCCTTTCAATAGACTTTCTGAGACATCTTTATCTCCACCAGACTGCTAAACTCTACTGATGGTTGGAGCAACAGAGTCCTTCGGAGATTTTTTATATTATTAATTGGTGCAAGCAATTTAAGAAACGAAGAAAATGTAGACAGTCGGATGCAAAAATGGATAAAAAAAATTTCAACAATGTGCCAAAAAGGGGGGGGTCAAAAGAATGGAGAAAATCCAAACCTTCTTGGACTTGAAAGATTATTACACTCTTAGTGAGTGCTTGAATGATGCAGGACATTCAAGCTTCAGGTGAGCTACGAATACTGGGGGGAAAAAAAATCTTCTGCCAGGGTATTCTCAATGTGCAAGCTATCCATTTCCAGGAATTCCAACCACAGGGCCAAAAGGATGGATTATTAACCTATAAAAGCAATCAAAAATACCTCCAAGAGAACTGAAAAGGGGTTATTGAGAGACAAACAGGTGTGCACAGACAAATAGAACACACCGTTCCACAAAACATGATCAGACGAACGTTTGCTGCCCTTTACAGCCACATGTAGATCAGGTGTTTAATTCACAGTAAGAAACTAACTTTAATGCTCTGGATGATCCAGACCAGGACTGTTTGCTCACAAAGCTCTTAATGTGATCCACTTTAAAGCAGACTGCCATGACTTTCATCCGTACAAACAACAGAAGCACAAGTGAAAGTTGTGATTAGAACGCACAGCAAACTTAAAATTAGATTTCAAAATGATAAACTCACTACAAGGAAAACTTAGATCCACCACTATGTCCAGTAGAGTTAAAACCTTGCTATAATCCTATGATTCTAAGACATAGAAATCAACTTAAATGCGTGTCAACTACTGGAAACAAAGACAACTTTGGAAAGAATACTTACTGTTTAAAAAATAAGCAGGCCAAAGGCTAGGTGGACGAACTACTGCAACTTCTGGCACTGCCGCCGACTAACTATTGGCATGAAAGGTCTGAAAGGTCAGACTAGAGCATTAACAGCTCATAAGCCCTGATTTCGTCCTATAAATCTTTGCAGAGGCCGATCTGAACCACATTCGTAACGACCTTATCGTTAGCGTAAGTCAACGTTAGCACGAGTGCTTTGTTTTGTAATTACCGTATTATTCGTAGGTTTTAAAATTAGAACATTTCATATATCACCCAAATCGTGTGGTGTTAATTACCAGAATCAGGGTTTTTGTTAATGTAAAACCATTTCCTTCGTCCCAAAGCGATGATCGCAGTAGCGGATCAACTAAACCAAGATGGCGATGTCGGTACTGTCTGTTAGCTGCAGGCTCGGCTCGCGGTCCTGCGCTTCCGTGTGACGTAGCATATTCTGATTAGCTAAACGGTAATGACTGTTGGTCGGCGACAAACAGACACTTTGTCACGTTGGAAACTTATGGCAGCCATCTTGGTACAGTGTCACTCGCTCGCATAAGTTCTCAAAATCGCTCATTTGTCAAACAATTTTCCCTTGTTTATTAGGTACAAATTTTAGACGTATAAGACACAAATAGGGCCCCAAGTCTCTGTCCTTTCTACCATCAGAACAGCTCGCAGGAGCTTCCAGGATCCATCACATCTTGTGGCTCCCAAGGATGCAGGCTTTGCTGCAGAACACAGAGGAGATCTTTATTCCTTGTATCTGTCCATCTCCTAAATTCCCACAATCCCCTAATCAGTATTATTGTGTCTATGAATAAAGTGATTGTTGTGATTCCAAATATTCAAAATAAAGAGGTTCTTGAATAATACTTGGCAGACCTTTTGTCCAATTGGTCATTTTTATTCAGAGGTAGTTTATGGATCAATGAAATCACATTTTAACCACCATTTTATCTCAGATTGGTTATTTCATCACCAAGCAGCAGTGTGAGAGGTGAGAAAATATAGAGAACTGTTGTGTCATGATAGAACCCAAACCCAAAACTGAAGGCTCCTGTCGGGGTGTATATCACCAGATAACTACCTGCTGACTCTATAGTAGCCCTTACTGATTACCTGTGAAGGTGAACTCCAGTGGTCTATGTGTTACGCTCATTAGAGCACCTATAAGCAGCACAGAAGCCCAGCATTTTTTTGGAGTTTTTCAATATCAAAGCATCTGTAACAAAGATATATTTGTGATGTATTTAACTAATCAACCCATTTGGAAATCATTCGAAATTCAGCAAATAATCCTAGGTGGAGACTGTGGAGAACCTCTTTCCTATGTAAATGTTCATGCTGCCTCTGCTGACCTGGCTCAAAATGGTGATGCATTTTTCATGCTGAGTTTTTCTGCTTCTCTCCCCCTCCTCCTCCTCCTTCTCCTTTCCTCTCCTCTCCTCCTCATCTCTCTTTATCCATCTACAGGTATCACCAACTTCATAGCGCTGACATGCTGATCTCTCACCCCACTGACCCACTCAACTTTTATACTGACAGCCTGTTGTAATTAATGTATTTTCATGATCTATGCCTATTCTCTCTTCTACCTGACACCCCCCCCCCCCCAATCCCATTCTACCCAGACAACCATTAGCAGCAGGGTCCCCCCATACGAGCCTGGTCCTGCTCAAGGTTTCACTGTTGTTTGTTAGGGGGTCAGGCCCTGTGATTCGTTAAAGAGACCATTTTGATTGTTACAGAGGCTGATCAATAAAGATGATTCATTTTTTAAATGTTATATATATTTAAATTTGTCTTTGTATATATAAATGTCTATGTCTATAGTAACATAGAACTTACAGATAGTGTTACCATATGGTTATATAAAGCTTAGTTAGAACCAAACCAAGAACTAATGTTTAGAGAATGACCTTGGTTATAAAGAAACCTAACAAAACCAAATGTTCCCCCAAATGTTTAGGGAATAGCAACAGCCAAAATTATCCTGTGGTTACACCATTACCTTGGCACAACATTAGGTTCTTGTAGCCCATGTGACCATGCTCCAGAATGTCAGGATTCATGTTATTATGCATAATAATAATAAGTGTTCACCCAGTCATTGTTAAGACAAGTAGAGAGACCGGTATTACTTTGAATTCCTCTCTAATTTGAATGACCATCTACAATACGGTTTGGCCAGGTAGCCTGAGGTCACGTGTGAGACGCAGCATGAACACCCCACATTGGCTGGACTTTCGCACGGACTACTTCATGTGACACAAAGGAAGAAGAAGGAGGAAGCGGAAATGTTTGTTAGAAAGATGGGAGTGAGCTGATCCTTTCTTATTAAGTGAAATGTCTCATCCTCACCATGGTTGACCACTTTATACATTTGTAGATGTATATGTATTTGTCTATGTACAAGTATGTATAAAAGTCTATGTATGTATGTGTGTGTGTGTATGTGTGTATACACACATACATATGTGTGTGTGTGTTTGTGTGTGTGTGTTTAAATGGCGGTGTATGTATATGATTGTCACAATTTACCTACCAATCTAACACACCTACATTCCATTCACCTGCATCAGCCACATTATTTAAAGCCCAGCCTTGCACACACTCACTGCCAGATTGTTTCAAGCTTAATGCCAGACTTTCCAGCACCTTTTTTGGACTGGTTTTCTGTTGCTGACCCTGCCTGTTCCTGACCTGCCTGTCTCACTCCTGCCCTGGTATTAACCTTGTTTTCTGTCTAACCTTGTCTCTGGCTTGCCCCAGATAAATAAACATTGCATTTGGGTCCCATCTCTAGTCTTGTCATATATTTATGAATGTATATTTGTCTATGTATTAAAGTCAATATGTGTCATTGTTGTTATGTATATATGTCTGTATTTATGTGTGTGGATTGTATGTGTCTACAAATGTATCGGATAAATATTCACGGTGACAAGTACGAGGAAGTGATTGATGGTGGAGCATTAAAACGATTTAGCATAATGCGTTAAATGGAGAGGAAAAAATAAGAATAAACAAATTTCAACATTTTATGTGGTCATATTAGGATTCAGTGATGCTTGAATTATTTTTTCCCTTGATACTCTCAATAAATGGACAAATTTTGAGTTATTGTTAATAATAAGTCTTTGAATTCTGGATGCTATTTGAAATAGCTTGTTGTCAAATGAATACATTTTTAATTTTTTAATTTTTTAATTTTTTTTAATAAATGAAGACAGATGTCAAAAATTATGTTATTGTTGTTTTAAGGAAATTTTCCTCTTCTCATTTTACTTTGTTGCAATAATAAAATCCTTCAATGGTAGATATTATTTTATAGTCCAATAGGCTAATACAATTGGACTTGATTGGTTGGTCTAGTAACTGTATTTTACCTTTAAAATAAAAATCTGGATCTGGTTATCTTGATCTGGATCTTTGCTGCTGTACTAAACTGTTAAACCCTTACTAATGACCAGTCTACTTGAGCTACTGGAATCATCTTTAAACCAAATATTACTGATTTCACACACACACACCCACCCACACACACACACACACACACACACACACACACACACACACACACAATAACGAGTATGTTTATTTTGAAAACGGATGTTTCCGTTTTATAACCGGAAGTCGCGATGCTTATTGTGGCTAATTTCCACGGTCTGGCTAGTTTGACAGGCCACAGTTGTAGAAGCCGTCTTGTTGACAGCCAGCAGCAGCCGCATAAGTTGTTGTTGGTATCTACCGTTCGCCATCGCAGCGTGGTTTAGGCTAGTTTTACCCTCGAACACAGTCTGCCAAAAACACACCGTGTTCTCGCCGTCGCACGACTATAGAGACCCTGTTCAGGTGAGTTTCCTGGGTTCGGCTACCGTTAGCATGTTACATTAGCGTGTTAACAAGGGCAGGGCAGGCTAGTGAACCACAAGGTGATAAACGGGTAGCAGGTGTTCGTGGAAGTTCATGCAAATCTTGGTCAATATTAGACTGTAAAATGCATATTTATCTCTGAATATTAGACGTTTTATTAACTGTGTCATGTGTTATTAGAAAACGATGTCTGGTTTTTCTCTGGACCTGGGACCACTCAAAGAACCTCTTGGATTCATTCGGGTTCTGGAATGGGTACGTAGTTGGACAAACGGATTCTACATGTGTGGGAAAAGGGCCCCGAACAGCTCGAAACACGTCCATTTTTCGTCATGTGAATATGTCCCGTTTGGTGACTTTAAACTGGACATAGATCGAGCTGGACAAGGGTCAGACATAACCCTTCATTCTGAACAAAAGACCTTAAGTTTTATGTTCTCAATGCGCGAGCACTTATCCAGCAGGTAAAATGTTAACCTAAATGAGCTTCCACAGCCAACTTTATTATTCCTTTGCAAAACTGGACGACCAGGAATTTCTCACATCACGTCCAAACACTGTAGGACCCCGACCTACACTGGTTCTCTTCAGAACATGTCACTTAAATTGTCTTGCAAAAGCACACACATGTTTAAAAGGTTTGAAGAAGAATGTGAGCTGACTTTCTGTTGACCGGCTGATTAAGAATCAGGTATCCTGGATCTGCAGTGTGTGCCAGGTATCATCCGGTTCTGGCTCACTCGGGCCTGCAGTGAGTGATCAGAATGGAGCCAACGCTATAAAAAGAAGCAGGGCTGTTTGCATTTAAGGCGTGGAGCCTGGAGCAGCCATGTCCTGTTGCTAATTAACATACAGGAATTGTTATCTGCTGCCCTCCTCACTGACTGTTGGGAGCACAACGGTTCTTTTTCTCAGTCAAAGATTAAAGCTGTATTGTCTACCTTTTGTTGTAAAAAAAAAAAAAGTTCTAGTAATTTTTGGGATTGCATTGTTTATTTGTTTGATCCTAACATTTGTTTTTTTTTCTTCAGTTTTGCCTCCTTTAGAAATGTTCAGGTATTCGACACATCCTAAATTTAAGGTTTATTTCTGTGTTGGGGAGCTGAGGAGACCAGAACGGCTCCACTCCAAGCAACACCCAGTCTTGCTTATATTAAATCTCACATTCAGGATTCAAAAAAGATTTGTTGCTCCTGGGCAGCTCCTCACTTTTGCCACGCCCTGATGAAGAAGGGGTGAGGAATGTGTGAGGACCCGTATGGTGGGGGCTTTATTTGGGTCTGCCAGACTGACCGATGAAAGCGGAGAGATGGTGTGGCGATCCACAGACACCTAAAAGATGAAACCCATTATTGGAAGTCCTCAGTGGGCCTGACGCTCAGTACTGTGTGTAGTACAACTCTACCAGCACCCCCCAGATGTGCATGTCCTGTGTGAAAGGAATCTCGATGATCTGGATGTGTGGGCATAGGCCAACAATGGACATTATTCTGTATAGGAAGTACAGTCACATGTCCTCCTCAGATCTCAATCACTGGAGGAAATAGGGGTGGGTGGGTGGGTGTGTGTGTGTGTGTGTGTGGGGGGGGGGGGGGTTAATTGGTTAGTGGAAAAAGGTTATGTTGATTGAATTTAGCTAGAATTTAGATATGTTACCATAGTGATGCGTCCAGCAAAGGGGTGTGTGGTGTGACTAAATATGCTGGCTGGTTAGGGTCAAGGTCCCTGATGGAGACACTGCTCATGTCTGCTACTGAAAAACAGAATCTCCGCTGCATCACTCTCCTTTAAATCTAGGCTGGATTACATCACTGAAACATGTCAGCTCAGGAAGGTCCATGAACATTACAGCGGTATGAAAGCAGTCACAACTCTGCCCTTTTGATGATGCTTGGTTCTCCTCCCCCTCAGATTTTCACCATCTTTGCCTTCGCCACCACTGGAGGTTACATTGGCACCTCCCACTTTTTCGTCGTCTGTAACAACACAGACATCCTGGTCAAGGCTAATTTCTACTACCCATTCAGGTATTCCAGCCATATTTTATGCTCCTCTAAAACATCCAAAGGCTTATCGATGGAGGGATCTGAGACACCACCTCTTTTTCTTCAGCAGGCTGGCTTTAGACGTGCTATGATCAGATCTTTAGAAGTTTCGTTTTCTAGGATTGTAGGTCTGGAATGTGCAGTGCTTTTGAAGCCAAAGCCAGGCGCTGGTTAAGATAATCCGATTTTAGATGTTCTGTTGGTGTTAAGTGTCGTAATTTTGCTGTATCTCCTTTTCTTGCCTTCCTCGGATAGAAGATTGATGCAGGTGAGACTTGTTTTTAATGAGGTGACACAAGAGGGAGCAGGACTGACCGACGGACACGTTGATGTTTGTTTTCACCAGGCTGCAGTCAGAGTCATACACCGTACCCATGTGTAATGGCAGTCAGTCCAAGGACACCTTTCTGCAGGGCGACTACTCCTCATCGGCCCAGTTCTTCGTGTGTGTGGGTGTGTTTGGATTCCTGTACTGCACGGCCACACTGATCCTGTACCTGGGGTACCAGAGCATGTACCGGCAGAACACCCGTGGGCCCATCGTGGTGAGTAGGGAAATTTATCCAGGCCCCAAATGTGTAAAAGAGAAACACCTGAAGACAAAGGTACTTCATTCTGACTGTTGTCGTGACAACAAAAGGCTAAAATGACTGTAGAAGTGAATGGCCTTAAGCATTTTCACTAACTTCTGAGTCAGGGGATTAATCTAGAAACCAGACCTCAGGTGGCAGCAGCACCCAGATCCACTGTCTTCATCCCTCCATCTGCACTCTTCTCCTGATGAAAGCATAAGGAAGCTAGCTGCAGCCATCAGTTGGAAGAATCTTGCTGCTGTGGGAGCTTGTTCACCACATCGGGTTGGCAGTAGATGCATGAACGTGAAGTTTATTTCAAAGCAGAATCAGTGCTTTATTGGTGCTTTATCACAATCATTCACATCAAATGTCCACCACAGTAAAGCCAACACACCGTGCACTTCCACTAACTACTGGGGACAGATGTGAGGGCTGGGTACGTGTGATGATGTGTCCTGTCCTCTCTCAGGACCTGGCCGTCACAGCCGCCTTCGCCTTCCTGTGGCTGGTGTCGTCCTCGGCCTGGGCCAAAGGCCTGACTGACGTCAAAGTTGCCACCAGCCCGCACCACCTGGTGGATGTCTGTGGAGAGACTTGCAAGGCAGGAGACTTTCCCTCAATGGGCCGTCTCAACGCCTCAGTGGTGAGTCCTTTACCGCCACAACAGCGCCGCCTGCTGTCCACAGTAAAGACCAACTCTCACTCTTGGATCAAATGACAGAAAGATTCCTCAGAGATTAGAAAGTTCCATTGGATGACTCTGACATGGTTCTTTGGTTGTCCTTTGCAGATTTTTGGCTTTCTAAACTTGATCCTGTGGGTGGGAAACTGCTGGTTCATTTACAAGGAAACTCCTTTCCACAAAGACCCGGAGCAGCAGGCGGCTGTGGAGGGAGGAGCAGCCCCTGGGCCCTAGTGTTAATGTTGGGATCTTGGAGCGTAGGCGCATCCGACACCGGTCCCTGACCTTCAGCAGCCTGAAGGACGGGGCTTGTCCATCACCCTCAGTCCTCTGAAGTGAAATCTGGACTTTGTTGTGCCTTAAATACATTAGAATACACTCAAATTATGGATGAGTGTGAAGTTCAACATGTTTTAAATGGATCTGACAACGTTCTGTTCACATGATCACTTTGAGAAGTTCTCTACAATGTTCAGGTCTACACACACACACACACACACACACACACACACACTGAATTTAGGCTGAATTATTAGTGTTGCCAATGATTGTCGGAGCCACGTTCACACTGTTTCTTTACACCCATTGCCATCATCAGTTCTGTTGGCCTTTTTTAAAAAGCAGGTGAGCAGCTTTGATTTATTTTTAAGTTTCCTTTTTTGTCAGAGTTGCTACCAGATTAGTTTTGTCACTGGGGGCTTAAACTGGTGATGACCAGTTTGAGTTGTGTGTAGGCAGGGGAGGGGTGATCATGTTCTGCGTGTTGGTGAAGTTCAGCATCCACACCGAAGCTTCTGCTGCATCCACATTTTTGCCTTTTTTAATTCCCTATTTGGAGCTCAGTGTTGTAGTTGAGAGGCTGTAAGTGAATGACTGACATGACTGCATGTGCACAATTACACAAATTAGTTCCTAAATGATGGTTGTACTTTGTCACCCCAGTTTTGTGACAGTTGGAATGTGATTAAAGCGTCTTTGCTGTTAACATCTGGGATTGTTCTCTCATCAGCACAAAAACTTGACGGGAAATTTTTAGTACCTTGGAAGTTCTAACATGGTTACCAGCTCACATTCAAACTACACAATAAATCGTGGATCATGAAGTCATTCGCTGCATTCTAGGAGTTGCAATGAGCATTTGGGGGAACGATCCAGTTTGCTGGCATGTATTGCCAGTTTGCAGCCTTTTATCGGGTGAATGGGGGTCTGTGCGACCATGGGAGCCACTCTGGCTCGATGCCAGGGCCAGTCTTCCTCTCCACCCTCAGTAGACGGGGCTTCATCTTGGTTTCTCTGTAGCAGCAGGACGCATTTGGGGCCCTTGAGTGACTGCTGTAGTGATGGAGGGACCCCTGGACCCTCACACCTGTCCAAGAATTGAGAGGCATCTCATCAGCTTCAACTTCACATTTTTGTGTGGTTCTGCACATTGTTCTTCTACTGTTCTCTCTTCTTTTGTGGTTCTTGTTGAACAACATGAACATTCTGAACAAGTCAGTTTGTACAAATGACTGACTGAAGGAAGGATTAGGCTTTACCCTGATCACACACACACACACACACACAACAACCTTTTAGAGGTGTATTATGTTGGTGTGTTGCTGCTGTTGCAGTGTGAGGATTAACTTCTTGCAAGGATTAGAAGGGCGCAGGTGCGAACACGTGTGGATGTCCGTCCATCATCCATTCATCCACCCGTCTATCATGGGGCGTGCGTGCATGAATGTCTCAGGATCGCGCACGCAGGAAGTTCCCATCCTGTCGAGAGCGCGGCAGATGACGTAAGTCCATTGCCGCGCAGTGATGATGGCGGTGCGTGAACGCGCAGTAAAAGTAATGGCTGCTCTGGATCGGCGGGTGCCCAGCCTCGATGAATTCGTGGGTCAGAGCTGGAGTACCTGGACCGAACGGGCCGGAGTGACAGCGGCGGACGGTGAGCAAACACACGAGCGCCAGCAGCGATGGTCGCGGGGCCGCCTGATGAAGGCGCTCCGGTATGTTTTTGTTCAAATGAAGCGCAGAGCTAACCATGTTACCCAAACAAAGACCCTACCGGGTCCTAGCGCTGGGTGGGTAACATGCTTAGCTCTCCCGGGGCTCTCATTAAACGCTGTATTCAACATAAAACCAGCATTTGTCGCCAAGTGTTGCCGTGTTGGTGTTTGTGGAGAGGCTGTGATCACGGATCCCTGGCCAGCGTTTCATTTGATGGTTGAGGAAACAGCAGCGTGTGCATCTGAGCGGAAGGGGGCAACTTCTTACCGCTGAAAGCTAAGCTAACGTGCTAGCGAGCAAGTCTGAGCAGCTTAGCGTTAGCCTGCTAGCGCTGGCTAACAGGAGAGCCGGCGACGGAGGAGGAGTCTGGTGCCGTGAAGGCTGAGCCGGCCTCGGACAGCAGCGAAGCTCTTAGCAAGCCCTGCCTGCTCGTCTCCATTCAGCACTGGCTGACATTCCTGACAGGAAATCTCACGACAGAGGTAGCCCTCCCATTGTCTGGCATTCCTCCCAGTTCCACAACTATCAAATCCAGCGGTCATCCCGTCAACAACCGTCTCACACTATAGAACACATGTTCACCAGCAGCAGCTGACCTGGAAACCAGCCCAGCTCACAGCTCGGGGCTTCTTTATGTTAACAGTTGGTTCAGTAACACTTTGGTTTTTTTTTTTTACATACATATTGTGTGTACCATGTAACAAGCCTGTAATCTGTGACATTTCAGGTCCTGATTTAGATGAATGTGGCAAGAATGGTAAAAAAGGTGCAGAGGCCATGTCACTGAACAAGGATGGTAAGTCTGAACACTGTCATCATAAGCTGCTTTAAAAAAGACCTTTATGCTGCTTCTTTACTGGGTTTTCCCAACCACAGCATCTTAAAGGATCCACGAAGCTGCAGCAAATGTACTTCCTGTCACATGAACATACCATCAAATGTGTCTCCCAGTGCAGGGTTGTAGCACCTACAGTGGGGGAAAAAGTGCTCCATAGACCAGACAAGTTTCACAAATTCAGGTCACCGACTTTGAGAGGCAACTGGTGTGTTCCCATCACAATGTTTAGCACCACTCGCCTCTACTGCTCCCCCGGCTTACCACATTACAGTTGTGTCCCCCCTCAGACTTTGATCGGTCTCTCTATTTTCTACGTTGCTTTAATTTGAGTGGCCGTCAGATCGAAGGCCTCCTGGTTTGCGGGTGCCTCCATCCTGGTTCCATGTGAGTTCAGTCACAGAATTGTGTGCACCTGTTCGTTGGATCACAATATTGCTTTGTTGGTTGTTTGTTGTTATGCTTTGTTCATAAAAGAGCCCCTTTTCTGTAACTGTGATTGGTTAATTCATCATCACCCTTGAGGGCTTCCCGGCTGCTGTATGTCTCATGGAGACGGTCATCAGTGTTCTTCACCTTTGGCTCTACCTTAAACTCCGACTGGTGCTTTCCAGACATGATGCCTCGGCTTTCCTCCATCCGATGGCTCTATGGGATTGGCCATTGTTTCACATTGCATCCAGACTCCCCGCTACCATCCTTGACCTCATCCTCATTGCAGATGCTGGTGTTTTCTCTGTCTCATTTACTCTGGACAAGTCTCACTGCACCGACATGTTTGTTTGCTACTGAGCAGATTGCTCGCTACTCATTCAAAGTTCACACAACTTCATGCTCTATTAATAGTGACAGGCTGGAAACGTAATCACCACAAAGACGTGTAAACCTATGTTTAACCCAATAAGACCTGACAGATTTTTGCTTTAAACAAATTAAGCAACATAGTCTCATTTTCGGATTAAATGTGTTTTTTTTCCCCCCATCTTTGTGGCCTTTACGTTTTGAGCTCTGTCACGATGATGGACAATAAAGTTTTGAATGTTAAATACGTCGGATACAAACCAACGGATCAGTGATGTGGAATATGAAGTATAACTGTGAGATAAAAGTAATTGAATTACAGTAAGTTAAGCTGTGGCATTAGTTCTGTCTCAAGTGATTTCAGTTTGTCCTGGTTGAACTTTGACCTTATATCTGGCCAGTCCTGACTGATCTCTAGAGGTTTAATTAAATTTTTGATCTAGTGGAAACCAGTTGTTGAAATAGCCATTTTGCTCCCTTGCGTGATCTGATGGGTTTATTTAAATTCACTCAGGGGGCCCCAAAGATCCTGCGGCTCTAAAGTCAACTCGTGCATTTTTCGGAACGGTAGAAAACAGATGCTGCAGGCCCGGCTGCGTTTGGATGTAGCTGCCATTTTCTAGCACATTGACTAAAACAAAGGACATTGATGTCTGTGAGGAGGGATGTTCACCTTCTGGCAGCACCAGACCAGCAGCCTGGCGAGCCAACAGAAGCTGACTGTTCCCACATGAGACAGTGGTCATCAGGAGTCTCGGGTGTTCTGTGGTGGAGAGTCCAGTGTTGAGTGATCCTGTAGTTCCCTTCCTGTTATATTCCATAGCATCAGCGTGTGTTAAAGGTAACACTTGGGGCACGCTGCTTTGACCTGCACCAGAGCAATTGTTGGAACTCAGGTGGAGGTAGGGCTGAAATTCATATCACAGTCTAAATTTAATCCCTTCACAGAAACGCTATACACCGTGATATAAACTTAAGTCTAAAAATTCTGATGAAAGTGTTACTAAATTGATTAAAAAATAAAAAAGCAATGATAATAACTAAGGTATAATGTTGTTTTTGGAACATTTATTGTGCAAATCTCAAATAAGACTCTGCACTCTATGGTGCAAATAAACAAAAATAACTCTGATATTTTAAATGGAAACAGTAAAACAGGTTGTTTTCTATCATGCACAAGAGTGAAAATGTTAACAAGAATTGCTCACCTCTTCAACAACACAAATAGAAGGTGGACTGTGTCCTGCTTCTCTGGGCACCGTCCCAACAGCCAAGAGGAGCAAAACTTATTACGTCTGTTTACAACCTTTGCATTCATTTAGAAAGCGTCTGGTTAGCAAACAGTGCACACAATAAGACCTTGCCAGTAAAGACGACAGTCAGAAAGCAATGATAACAAAAACTTAACTACAAAAATAACATTGTATGTTTAGCCCAAAATGGGTCTAGATGAGGTTATATGACCAGTTTATGGAGTTAAATTCCTGCCACAGCCTTACAAATATACTTAATGTTATATAAAACATGGTTTCCAAATATAAAACATCATTAAAAAAAACCCATTTGTTTACAGACTTGTACAAACATGAGTGAGCAGAGCTGCATCTTATGTGTGTATAGGTGTACTGGGCTCCCGGTAGTGTTAAAAGTAGTTGAGTTGTAGAAGACTGGCATGTTTATTACAAGTTGGTGAGAGTCGGCTGCCTTAACTCACCTGTGGATTATATTTCCGCTCCCTGGAGCTTTCAACAGAACTTTTCCACCTGTCCAACATGTGCGTGAGCGCTGTGTATGCAGAGTGTTGGCGTGCACTGTGGTTGAGGCAATGCTGGAGATGAGGTGCGGCTGCATCAGAGCCAAAATAACCCAGTTTTAACTTGATCTCTTATCGGCAGTCAGATGAGGAAAAAAAGGCCAATGTTGATATGTCAAAATGTCAAATAATCGGCCCAGCCCGTAAGTGATCTATTCCTAATTGATCCTACCCGAGGCATATGCCGGGCAGCCCTAGTCAGAGGCATGGATCAGTGCAGAACATGACAAACAGAAGTGTACCTCTGGATGTGGAGTCCGACACCTGGCTCTGATCTTCTACTGTCGTCTCTGTAGTTGTTTTGACAATGTTGCAGTTCTTCTCCTGTTTTCTTCTCTCCAGACATGTCCATATTTGGCCTGTACCCAGGCCACGATGACTTCTTCCTGGTGGTGTGCAGTCATTGTGGCCAGGTGGTGAAGCCGCAGGCCTTTGAGAAGCACTGTGAGCGGAGACACGGACCACTGGCCAAGCTCCACGCTCGGCTGCGCTCGCCCACCCCTGGCTCCCAGCCTCAGCAGCGCCCCCCCCACAGCCACTCTCCATCACACGGGACCAACCCCACTTCTGTTTTGTCCTGGGAGGGTCGTAGCCAGTTGCGAGCAGCCCCACCTTCACCTTCCACCCCACCTCAGTACAGACACTCCAAGAATTCCAAGGATGGAGTCCGGTAAGAAGAGTCTGTTCAACTGTTGTAAAGTTTTATCACTGATTGTTTACGGTCTAGATAGTTTTGCATCCAGTTGGTCTCATCTGTGTCCATCTTGCTCTCCAAACCATCTACTGGATCGAATGAACATCTTTTTCAGCCTTGTGCTGGGTGATAAAATAAAACTGTATCTGTTCCACCACTCAGACATTCTCCACTGGAGAAATCTGCCCCCTCTGAGGCCTCAGTCTTCAAGCAGCCACCACCCCTGGAGCCTCCCATGAGCTCTCCACCCGCATCCCTCAGAGATCCTCCCTGGCCACATGGAGGTACCCTGCCTGTTAGATCTTTACTTAGCGACAGGCCCCCAAGCCAGAACCAGTGGAAGGACCCCTCTCTGGTGCCTGCCATTCAAGGCCACCGATCCCCGAGACCGTACAACAAAGTGGCGTCCAGTGAGTAGGATGACAGGAAGGAGGTTTGCAATGTGGTCAGAATGTCGTCCCAGCTCAGACTGTATCCATGCGTCCTCAGAGAGGGAGTGTGACTTGGACAAACACTGCGGCGTCCTCGACCCTGAAAGGAAGAAAGTCTGCACCCGCCTCCTGACATGCAATGTAAGCTCCCAATATGCAGCTGGCTGGTGATTTTGTGGATTGGTGGCATCACTGGATGTGACTGACCTGTATGGAAGATGATTAGCTCTTTAGAAATCCTTTAGTAGACTGAGGTTTTCCAGTGCTGTTGTGCTCCTGCAGCTGTTGCTTCTGCACAGCCAGAGTCCTGATGTGTGATGTTGTAGGAAGGAGGAAGTGAGCTGATCAACAGCAGGACACTGCTCCTCTGCTCCTCGTATATTTACTAGTTTCTAGTCATCCAAAAACTGCCAGAGTCCGAATATGCTTCCTAACGAAGCTCCCAGAACCTCTTTCCAAACACAGGTGAGAGGATTTTAAGTTCCATCCTTCTCATTAGAGTTTTGAGGTTAGAATTGTTTCTCCGCTTCTCCTGAAGCCCAATCGACACTCTGGTCAGTAATAAGAGTCTCTCTTTTACTTTAGTATGGATCAGTGGCCTTTTGATTATTGGTCTGAAGGTGTTCAGCACAGATTTCTGAAGATGATATTTACACTTTTGGCACCGCTGGAACAAAGCTGTTATTAAGAATGTGTATTTTGTAGTCATTTAAACTTTGCAGCCATTTACTATGAACTAAGATGATCAAAAATTCTCCCCCACTGCAGATTCACTCCATTCACCAGCGGAGGAAGGTGGTGGGCCGCAGCAAGAACTTTGACCAGCTGGTGGCCGAACTCAAGACCAAGGTGCGTGAGAAGGGCGCCCAGTCCCTGGAGGGGGGCTCCTCCACAGGACGCTCCCCAAGCCCAGAAGTGTCCAGAGAGGCCCCTCACTGCAGAAGACCACTGGCCAGTCTACCTGCATTCAGGTACGTAAGCCTGGTTGTGAAAGCAAACATTACTCTCTCAGTTCTTAACATTTTATCAGGTAGGGTCACATTTTCACTCCTTGTTTATACAGTATTTCCTATGAAGATCTGCTCAAGTATCTCTGCTGATCTTGTGTTACAGTCGATCCACAGCTGTATCACACAGCGTCCCAGAGGAGGAAAGGCAGCGGCCCGAGGACGGGGGCCTGCGGGCCCCCTCACCTCTCGTCCACGGCCGAATATCCAGTGATGACAGTGAGGCAGAAGGACCTGAAGACCACTACGAGTTCTCGTCTTCAGCGGCACATCCCAGGCCTATAGTGGTGAGCAGATATTTTTCTGGCAGCTGGGAGAAGTTTGCTGATCCCTAGAAACAAGATTTTTACCATTAGAATCATCACAAATTATGAAAAAGATCAATAATACAAAAACTCTGAAAACTAAAAAGTAACTGAAGTCATCAATATAGTGGAATAAAAGCACAAGTTTATCCAGGTAACACGCGGCTCCCTCCTTCCAGGTGTGTTCGTTCGGCAGCCGTGCCTTGGGTCATGGAATCTACACCTTTGACAGGAGACTTCATCACCTGAGATCAGCGCTCAGCAGCATGTTGGAGCAGCACATTAGTACCCATCTCTGGAAGTACGTCCACAGTTCATTGGTGCTTTTACTGCCCAGTGCTGGTAGGGTGATGGGGCAGGAGGTGACGATCTCTGCTCTGGAGACTGTTGGCTGATGTCATTGGTCATTTCTGATCTTTGTTCTGAAGGTGGATCCAACTGGTGCAGTGTTAGAATTGAGTCCTCCCAGACATGGAGCTGTCCTAGAGGTTTGCAGCAGAAGCTTGGTGCGCTATTTTAAACAAATGTGTCATTTCAAGTGTCCCCAGGGGGACATGCAGCCATATGACCGATGGATCTGCTTCCTCGGTGATGGCACAAGCATTCTGATGCAGGCTGTTTCGTGTCCGGGTTTGAATCATCTGGTTTTACTTTGGTACCAAAAGAATGTGATAATTTCAAATTTTTCACGAAAAGCCAGAATGATGGGGTGGTTGAGGGGGCTGCCAGAGTAACATGACAACAAATGCAAGAGAGGCGCTGAGACATCATGTTACAGTTCATCATGCCAACCTGCCTCCATGGTCTGACCTCACAGCAGTTCTCCCCATGGGCTGCCTCCACCCAGCCAGGATTTAAGATGTGAGGGATTGAGGCCAAACCAAGGATGGATAGGTGAACTTTGATCTACACCAGGTTGAAGGTGTTCAGCTTTACAATCATCTCCAGGATTAGTGAGTCGAATCTGAAAAATACAATCAACACAAGCAAATACAACTTGGAAAAATATTTACAGTGTGCAAGGTCCAATGTGGAAAATAAAAAAATATTAGGCAGGAAAAGAGCTGTTCATCCACAACCTCACACTTGTGTTTGTGACGTCACCAGGGTGTCACGTGTGTGTGTGTGTGTGGGGGGGGTGCTCACATGGAAATGATTGAAAATGTGTTAAGTCAGGTTTTAGTGAAGGAGCAGAATATGTAAAGTCCTAGTTTGATCCTTTGAGGAGCATCAGCCCGTCCATCAGTAAAGGACAGCGTTGCAGCGTTGTTCGGAGTCCACGCATATCTGCGCCTCCTCTGGATCCCAAACAGAGCTGCTGCACGTCCCAATAAAAATTACATCAACCTTTGTCCAGAATGTTGGACAATTGTCTCTGCGACTTGCCTCCAAATAAGTGTTGGAGTATTTTAACTTTATTTTCCTCCTACTTCCAGAAAAATACCTCAAGCCACAGACCTTCAGGCTCCGCCCCCTTCAGTCAAGACCATTTCTTCCTCTTTGCACTCCTCAAGCCTTGCATCTTCATCGTTGTCTTCTAAGATCCGCACAGGAAGTCATGTCAGCTCCTCCAATAAAATGACATTGTTGTCTTCCTCCACCACTTGTGGTCCTGGGGTGTCTTCAGGGACCCTGCAGTCAGAGAACTCTGTGGGCAGTGGCCATCTGGCATTCCATAAAAAGCCCACGGCGGTGTGTCAGCTGAGCGTTGGGAGACATAAGAATTCAGCGGGACGTCCCAGCAAGCCGATGCTGAAGCAGAGGGAAGATGCCGCTGCCGCCGCAGCTGCACTACGCAAGCGGAAAGCCCCGTCCCAGGAGGGGGAACATTCTGGTCCCAACAGGAACTGCATCCTCCTGCAGGACCGGGGCCGTCCACCCTCTTCCAGTCCCACATCCTCCTCTGCCTCTACAAAACTCCCCTTTCTATCCCCCCATTCACACGCACAGACCAATGGAACGATTTCTCCCAGCAGTAAACCACGGTCCCAGCCCTCCGCCTCAGACTCTCACTCGCCAGCCACCAAGGCAGTCTGGACCTACAGACAAACGCACCTCAGCCACTCATCACCCCTAGACATCCCCTATTCTGCCAACAATTCCCATAGTCGGGGTGGACTGGGGGACTCGGCGCTGCACAGGCAGGCTGGCGGGCGTGGCTTTGAGCAGCACGGGCTGGGAAAGAAACGCAAAAGTGGGGGGACGGATGAGCACTCTCCCTCCCCCAAGCCCTCAGTGCACCGTCTTCCCTCTTCTTCATCCTCTAGCTCTGCCCCTTCCTCTGCACCGCGTGCTAACTTCTACCCCTGGAAGGACAGTAAGAGTGGGGGCCTGACTGGAGGCGTGGACAAGAAGCTGGGCACGTCGAAGGTGAGTCTCAGTATAGGAAACAAAACCTTCAGTTGAAAATGTAGGAAAGAAGGAGCCTGGCAGTGGCTGAGCCACAGAGCTGGTGCCTCCTTATCTTCTGAGCCGGTCAGTCAGGAACTGATGAGTCCATTTGCACTTGTTAAAGAACAGTACTCAGAAACAGGATCAGCTGATCAAAATCAAGGATGCTTCTCGTCAGTCCAGCACAAATGCCGCTCCTCAGGTCTTGAATCAGACCTCCATGATACGAGCAGTCAGAAAATACACCAGGAATAGAGTTGGTTTTGGTTCCTGTGAAACTTAAATAACCTATTTCACCACAGACTAACTTTATATGTACAAATATAAACAAGCAGGAAGTACATACAGCGGCAGAAATGTGACACAAGGTTCATGTTGACTGTCAAATACAGCAGCCAGGTTCCTGCTGTATAGTTCAGTGTGGATTTAGCACTTCAGCTATTTATTTTTAACATTTAATTCTTTTTCTTCCACAGCCAAAACTGCACCATTAAGTGTGCCTGCCTTACAAGCCACGATGAGGAGCTGGGCTGACTGACGGAACAGCGTATGAGATAGAGATTATGGATCTGTCAGGGGATGAATGTCAAAGATTGCTGTTGGGAGAGTGAGATCAACTTCAGAATGGATCTAGAAATACCTCAAAGACCACCCGGTTATGCTGCTAAATTAAATATGTTGGTTTATGAAATTATGACTTGTTTCTGTGTCTTCATAGCCCCCTTTCAAACTGCACGAAAATAGCATGTTGCCGCGGCGCTGTGAAAAGGTTGTTGTCTGGGTCGAATGAGCCTGAAATAGACACAGGAAGTTAGGACAATGCAGGATGCTTTCATATCGGAGGAGGAGATACCTAGCTAGGGCCACTCAGCACTGGCTAAACCGCTTGAGTATTTCCTGCTCTAAGCGAGCTGCACCAGTGCTGTCCTCCACTGTTGTCAGGAGTTTAGGATACACACAGAATATGCTGACAGAAATGTATTTTCAAAGTAAAATTCTTCAGGAGCTACTCCTTAGCAGCCTGGTCACTTGAGCCTTAAATTAGACAGAGTCAAATGTCCTGTGTTACCATCCATCCAGATTAGCCCCAAATGGAGCTGTCGTCCTCTACATGAACATTTGGACATTATTCAATCTGTGCTGAGCTTGGAAACGTTGCCAATTTGACAAAATTGTAAAATAGGAAAGAACAAGGCTGACTATGGACTCCCTGATGTCCATTGTCCACCTCTCAGTGCATGGCCTCTTCTGGGACAGACATCTGCTGTCCCAATTGTGTCCGACAGGGAGGAAGTAAAATGTAGATCAGGGGGTGACATCAACCGAAAATAACATCAGAGGTTCGTCGGTGTGGAGCCGGACCATCAAGAGTTGTTCTGAAGGTAGGGTCCACACCAAGTAGTTCTGGAGCACTGCCAACTTCCGCTTACTGTTTCTCACCAACATAACCGAAAATGTTACATCAAATCCCGCGGTTAGGTTGGTAAAAACATACAACAAGCCTTCTAAATAACAGGAGGGCCGAAACCCACTTTTCTTGGTTTCTATCCTCCGGAAGTAGATCACTGCTAGCTTCACTGCTTCCGTCTTCAGCTTCCTGCTGCTAGTGTCACTGGCTATGGAGCTGCTGCGGTGCTCCGGGGCGTCAGTTCAGGATTCTCGGTGACCTATTGGTGCGTTCTCCGGGCATCTGGGTCAACGGTATGCCGTCTGCTGTGGAGTACAGCCCGGTGGGAGAAGGCCTGGGGATGCGGGAGTATTGGCTCTACGTGTGGCTTCGGAGGGCGGCCGTGACAGCGGCGCATTTCACCGGTATCGGTCTGACCACCATCATCGCCATCATGTCCAGACCCGGAACCAGTAAGCCTGTGTCTTATTCGCCTTACTGTATTTCATACAGTCCCTGTCAGGTTCGCTATATTTATTTATATTCCATTTATCTTTTTATTTATTTATTTTAGCTTTACGGCCCAGTATAACCAGTACATCTCCCCTTCCTTTCCCAGTATAATCAGTCAGTCATCATCTCTGTCCCAGTATAACCAGTCATTTCCCCTCTCTGTCCCAGTATAACAGATGTTGTGTGTTGCAGGCCTCTTTTCTTGGCATCCAGTCTTCATGTCGGTTGCAGTAAGTTCAGATTTCATTCCTACTCCATTTTTCTCTGCCTTGTTCTGGCTCTGAACAGGGATTTTTAGAGGGAATGGTTGCTAGGGTAACGTTGGACAACAGTAGCACTTGGCTATGGAGGAGGTCACATTTGTTGTCGATGCACATCCCAAAGAAGACCATTGACCTTCAGCTGTCCTGATATCTTCTACTTCTAGGCTCATAAACCTTGTGTCAGAACTGTAGTTGAGGGCTGGTGTCACAGTCTAATGGAACGTCCCTCTCTTGTCTCTGCAGTACTGCCTCTGTATGACCGAAGGGATCCTCCTTTTTTCCACCGAAGCGTCTCCCTTCTGCTGCAAGTCTCGAAAGTTCAAAGTCCGCCTCCACTGGTTCTGTCAGGCTCTGGTTCTGATATCTGGAGTTACAGGGCTGTGCTTTATGATAGCCAGCAAGAACCTGTCGGAGCACCCCCACTTGGTCTCCTGGCACAGCCTGCTGGGCGTCGGCACCCTGGTGGCCACAGGTTTCCAGGCAGCCTGTGGTATCTGCGTCATGTTTCCTAAACTGTCCTGCCTGTCTTCCTCACTGTCGAGACTGAAGCTTTACCACGCCACCTGTGGCCTGGTGGTCTACCTGCTGGCCACCATGACCGTAGTCTTGTCCATGTTCTCAGATTGGTTCCAGGCCACAGTTAAAGGCGTAGCATGGTGGGCCTTGTTCCTGTTGCCCCTCTTCCCTGCCCTGGTGGTGATGAACCAGATCACAAATTCCTACTTACCCCGCAAGAAGGTCACCTGCTAGAACTGCTACGTGAAGCCTGCTCAAGAGAAGTTGCAGAGCTTTCATCAGGAGATTGTGTCAAACAACAGGTTTGAGATGAGTTTGGACTCCTCAAAGGTTTGCGCACGTAAACGGACAATTTAACTGTTGACTGTAGGAGATGGTGATGTTCTTCAAGCAGCAAACTAGTGCAGAACGACAGATATGACAAGTAGGTCTTTGAAAAGTCCTCTGAGTTTTTGGCTTTTGCAACTCTTAGGATCCCCGGCTCAGGATGTGGACTCTGAAGAAAAGGCTGCCATGATGACAGACACTGTTGGACACAATGCCCCAGTCTGGAAAACAGATTTATTGTTGCTGTTTTGAGCTGAGCCCAACGACACCGCTAAAGAAAACCACCAGACACCAAACTGAGAGCTGGCCCATCAGGATGAGCCTGCTGCTTTTAAGCCAAACACCAACAGTCAGGCAGAAGCTCCTCCAAATGTGATATGTTTCTGCTCTTTTGAGCTGGGGCAAATAACAGCGGTTGTTAAATGACTGTTTACTGACGATCCCTTCATCTAACCAAACATGATGGTGCGACCTGCCATGTGTCGCTTTGAGAGGGAAGAGTCCTACTGAAAGGGGCCCCAGCTCTGGTTTCAGACCTTCAGAAAATGACTGAGAGGTCCTGTCCTGGCACATTCAACTCAGGGAAAAAGCAGGTGTGATTCTGCCTTCCACTGGAATTATTTCCCAACGATTGTGTAACTTTGTTCTGAGGACTTTTGTGATCTTGTAACAGAATGTTCGTGGTTTGACACTGTAGTCATGAATAAAAACTCTTCTCCAGGCAGGTTCTGTACTTGGACCAGGTTCTGTACTTGGACCAATCCTCTTCACCTTATACATGCTTCCCTTCGGGAACATTATTCGGCAGCATGGGATAAATTTTCATTGTTATGCTGATGACACTCAGCTTTATTTATCCATGAAACCAGAGGAGACAGAGAAGTTAGTGAAGCTCCAGACCTGTCTTAAAGACATAAAGTCCTGGATGTCTTCAATTTCCTCCTCCTTAACTGTGGAAAAACTGAGGTCATGGTGTTTGGTCCTGAACCTCTCAGGGATAGATTAGATCATATGATCACTCTAGATGGTATCTCATTAACATCTAGTCTCTCTGTGAGGAATCTAGGAGTAAGTTTTGATCAAAATCTCTCCTTCAACACACACATTAAATTAGTCTCTAGAAGTGCCTTTTTTCACCTGAGGAACATCACAAAGATCAGGAAGCTACTGACGCGGCATGATGCTGAAAAGTTAATTCATGCTTTTGTTACTTCCAGGCTGGACTATTGTAATTCTTTATTATCAGGGTGTCCAAACAACTCTTTAAGAAGCCTCCAGTTGATCCAAAATGCTGCAGCCAGAGTTCTGACAGGTATTGACAAAAGAGATCACATAACTCCTGTAATGGCGTCGCTTCATTGGCTGCCCGTTAAATTTAGAATAATTTTAAAACCCTTCTTTTGACCTACAAGGTCCTCAGAGGCCTAGCTCCATCCTACCTGAAGGAGCTAGTGATACCATACCAGCCCAATAGACCGCTCCGCTCTCAGAATGCTGGTCTACTTGTGGTTCCCAGAGTTTCTAGGAGTAGACTGGGGGGCCGAGCATTTAGCTACCAGGCCCCCCTGCTATGGAACCAGCTCCCTGTCCAGGTACGGTAGGCTGACTCCATCGCTACTTTCAAGATCAGACTTAAAACCTACCTCTTTGAAAAAGCTTATTGTTACTAATTCTGTAGTTCCAGTTACTATCATAGACAGACAAATTATCATACTTAGGGGGTCGTCTAATCATTAGGTCACATCTTAGCTATGCTGTTATAGGCCAAGGTTGCCGGGGTCCGGAAACATGATCACCTGACAGGCCTCTGTCACCCCACTGGGTCATGGTTTCCTCTCCTCTCCTCTCCTTTCCTCTCCTTTCCTCCTCCTTATCAAGCAGACTAGTTATGATGATTCCTGTGTAGTTTTTCTGCTTCTCCCCCCCCCCCCCCCCCCTCTCTATTTATTTACAGGTATCGCCGCCTTCAGAGCTGCATGATGACCTCCGGCCCCGCTGACCCATTGTATAGTGTATTTTTGTGTGTGTTTCTGTGCCTCTCCTCTCCCTCTCCTTCTCTCTCCTCTCTTCTTCCCCCTCCTTCTCCCTCTCCTCTCCTTCCTCTTTACCCAGCCAGCCCTCAGCAGGAGGGTCCCCCTACATGAGCCTGGTCCTGCTCAAGGTTTCTTCCTGTTAAAGGGGAGTTTTTCCTTGCCACTGTTGCTTGTCTGGAGTTAGGCCCTGGGTTTCTGGAAAGCGCCTTGAAACAAGATGCTATATAAATAAAGATTGAAAGATTGAGATTGATCTGAACCAAGCCTTCGGATAAAGCCAGAGCAGTGGGCTATCTTAATGCAGGTTATCTGTGTGCCTGGTCAAATCACCATGGTAACTGATGCTGGATGCACAAGCACAATAACAACTCTTACTCATTTCTTGATTCTTTATTTGCAGAAGACATTTTCTGCACAAACTTAAACATGAATCTACAGTAACAGGTGAAAAGAGAGAAAACCTAAAATGTGACATTCGCTGCCACAGAGGTTGAGACCAGAGGACTGTTGATGTACATGTGACTGTTTCAGTGGCCCAACAACAGTTCTTCATCGCCGTGCCAATGGCTGAGACGGATGAGTGACGCTCGTTGTGCCCCGTTGCCAGGGCAACCAACAAGTCTCCAGCTATCGGTTTATTCCTTGTGACTCCACTTGAAAACCTTGGCAAGGACGTCGTGGGGACTCACACCTCAGACCCTGGATGTGGCGGTTTGTCCTGAGAGATGAAGGAAACTGAGCTGTTCAGCAGCTCGTACATGTTGACCTCCACCATGTTGACTGTTGATGTCTCCGACAGAGACACCAGCACCGACTGGGCCTGCTCGTCGCTCAGGGTTGTCCCCGCCTCCCCACTTCCTGTTATGTCTGATGACATCGTCTGAAGACAGACAGAGCATAGCAATATTGTTTAATTCTTTTTACTTTGTACAAAATGGAGAAGAAAGTAATCATGACCTGATCATGTGACCAATTATGTCCTCCCCTGTTAGAGGTGTATTGATTATTGGCTGCATGCTTATTCCAATCGACAGTAATCAAGCTAAAACAACTGTTTGCTGACAGCTGATTATTGACAGGTGTTTTGTGGGTTCTCACTGTGTGGGAGGTGGCGGAGGGCTCCTCGGCGCTCTCCTGCTCCACATGTGCTGACATCAAGTGCTCCTGAAGCTCCGTGTGGGAGCGACACAGCGCCGAGCAGAGAGGGCAGCCCAGTGCTTCGCCACACTGGTGCTGACTACTGATGTGCTCCTGCAGCTCATCCTCTCTGCCCAGCACAGCCGCGCAGTAAGGACAGTGTGCTGCTGCGCCTGGATGACAGGAAAGCAGAAGTTTGTGAGTGGATGCTGGTTAACAGGAATAAAACATCAGGGACCAGGTGTGACCTTGACCCTTGTTCTCAGCAGCCTGGTGTTTGGCCAAAGTGGCTGCGTTGGGGAAGAACTTGAAGCAGACGTCACACTGGATCAGAGTCTTGAGCTGCCAGGTGTGGCTTGCGAACACCTCTGGGTGGTTGGTTCTGTTATGGTACCACAAACCTGATAATTGCTGTGGCAACAAGAGCAAGACAACATGAAGTAGGCATGGGTCAGTCCCATCATCTGTGCGTGTGCAAGGGGTGTGTTTTACCTGGTAAGACTTGTTGCACAGGTCACAGCTGAATGGTTTGCTTCCTACATGTGTGCTCTTGTGCTTGTCCAGCAGAGCAGAGCTGGTGAAGACCTTATCACAGGTGGGACATTTGTGAAACTCTTTGGGATGGAACTCCTGCATGTGCTGACGATGCTCTTCCAAAGTGGAAAAACTCAGACAGCATTTCTGACAGTCGTGAGGCTCAGACAGGTCTGACGGGAGAGAATAGTTTTCTTATGCCTTAAAAGAAATGGTTTTATTCACTTTAGATTCTTCCTTTTTATAGAAGCGATCCTGCCTGTCCTGTGTGAATATGAGATTATACACTTGACATGTGGTAGTGCCAGCGGGAGTTCTGTGTGTTCTCTTACTGTGGAAGGTCTGGAGGTGGATAGAGAGTCCGTGAGCCTGGCTGTAACCTTTACCGCACTCTCGACACACGTAAGGCCGGTCTCCGGTGTGCGTCCGCACGTGTCGCGTCAGTTCAATCGACTGGGCGAACTCGGCTTTGCAATACTGACACACATACATCTTCCCTACAAACACACAGACAAAAAGATAACGGATCAAAGGCTCCGCCTCTTCCTGTTACAGATGAGAACCTAAGAGTAGACCTGGAAGGATGTAAAGATACACCAAACAGAAGGAAAGGAGGCCTTCAGCCTTCTGCTTTCAAGGGTTCCCGGAGCTCATTTTAATCATTGATAAAATGGAAACACGTCTTCATGATATATAATCATTTAGTGTGACTGGTATGAAATAAAGATGGGCAGCAGTGGAGCCCATTGTTCAGTACTAAGAGGTGTGGATATGTTGGCTTATGTTGTCTATATGACAGGAGGTGGAGGAGGTGGCCCGTGAGTTTGTTTCATTACCCTCAGAGTGTTTCTTCTTGGTGTGGTATGCGAGTGCAGCAGCCACGCTGAAGTTCATGTTGCAGTGTTTGCAGCAGTATGGTTTCTCCCCCGTGTGGAGTCTCATGTGATTCTTGAGGGAGGAGTTGGCAGCAAACTTCGCACCGCACTCGTCACAAGAAAATGGCTTCTCGTCAAAGTGTTCAGTGCGTTTGTGGTAAATCATCCCTGGAATGAGACAAGGTGGCACCACAATTCAATTTCAAACAAACATGGAGAAAAGATGGCTGAAGGACCAGTATATTCACCACAGGGGTCCGTGTGGGGTCTGACCTGATGGGTGAGCAAAGGTCCGCCCACAGAGGTCACACGCCACTTTCTTCTTGAGCGGTGTGCTGCCGCAGTGGGCGTCCACCTGATGCTTCTTCAGGGCGCGCTGGCTGGGGAGCTTGGTGGGACACTTGGGGCACTGCTTCTGGTTTTCGGGTGACATAGGGCAGCGCCTCAAGTGGGCCGACATCCGGCATTTGAAAGAAAAGTTCTTCTTACACCAGCGGCAGGAGAAAAGCTTGAAGGTGGGTGATGGACAGGGAGGGTTGGCGTCCTCTCTCTCTTCACTCTCATCACCATCGTCCTTTTCATCTGGACACACAAACAGATTTGAATCACAGTTCATCTTCATTTTGCTGATGCTCGCATGAAAGGCGGCTCCTTTGCACCTGGTCTTTGCGGTTCCTGCAGCTCCTGCCTGTTCTTCTGGACTTCCTCCAGCAGTGAGCACAGCTCTGGGGGGAACGGCAAGGGAACATTCTGCTGGATGTTCCCCAGCAGTTGGAGGAATGTTGTCCGTCCCAGCTGTCCCTCCCTTACTCTGCTGCTCAGCTTCTCCAACACCGAGCTGGGATCCTGACTGTCCTCCTCACAGCACTGACACACAAGCTGACAGAACACAACGCCACACACACACAGAAGGAAACAGAGAGACTTGACTTCAAACATATGCAACTTAGGATTTTGTTGCAGGTTCTTTGCTCCAGTTTCTGTGCTTCTGATCGTTCTACAGTTCTTTGTTTCCCTGGAGGATATTCAGGCTGCCTCTTCTGATGTCGCACCTTCCTAATCATGTCTACGGAATTTAATCATCTGTCAGGGTGGACCTGTTTTACCTGTCTCTCCTGTTCATCTAAAGTTGTCTGAGCTGCCTGGCTCAGCAGCTGCTGGACTGACGGCACGCCTGACAGGAGCTTCACCAGCTGAGGGATTTGTTCCTCAACACCAGCGAGAGACTGTTCAAATGGTTCAGCTGTGGTGGTGGTGGTGGTGGTGGCGGTGTTGTTTTCTTCACTGTCTGATGCAGCTGCTTCAGGCTCTGGACACATAGGCACATACCGGTATTGGTCTGATGAAGGAGCTGGGCCAAAGATTAGGTTTGTTCCTCTAAAGTTTCTGACACTAAAGACCTGAGCATCTCCACCCCACCGAATGTTTTGGATGAAATTGGAACAAAAACTAAAAGAGACGAAAGCGTTCTGTTGTAAAATATGAGCTCAAACACGTCCTCTTTCTTTTTACATCCTGATTGTTGCTGATACTCACCTGTGGACTTTGAAGGTTCTAGATTGGTCCTTTTACATCCAGGTTCCTCTCTGTCTTCATGGTGACTCTCGCTGAATTCCTTCTTCGGCTCCGTGTTGTCCAGAGACATGTTCGCCACATCAACTAGTGGAGAATGCTCTGGATTTTGACTCTGAGCTTTGCTGTTTGGGGTCGGAGTCTGGTCCGGGGTCTGTCTGTAGACCAGCTGAACCGGAGGCTGCTGCTTCACCAGTTGTGTGAGAACTTTTTTGAATCCCACAGCCACATCGAACATCTGCAGGCTGTCTGCCGCTGCCACGATGCGACTCACGTTGTGTTTGCCCACGGGCAGCTTACCGGTGTAGACCATGTCCAGCAGACAGCCAAACTCCTGCGAGGAGACCACAGTGGTGTCGATGGTGATTGTGTCGGAGCCCTCCAGCAGAGACCTGATGTACAAAAATCACACATCTGCTACAATCCACCTTTTCTTACACATTTATGAGGCACAAACAACAGAAGCCATTCATCAGTCAGGAGTGTCATTTTCTATGACTATTTTGAGGGTGGTGGGGGGGGTAAAAATTACACGGAACAAAAGCTCAAAGTAAAGAAAATAAAACCAGGCTGAAAGAGTCACTGATGAGGTGAGAGGTAGAGTTCTAGGATTTTGTTCATATTCATTTCTCCACATCAAATCAGAGCAGAGATATTCTCATTCATTTACTATAAGGGGGCACATGGAGCTCTAGTTCAGTCCCACAAAAGTCTCCACACATTATCAAGTATTTTTTAATGATTATAAAAACAGACGACAGAGACTGGGGGTAATTTTCTTTTAGATAAATAGTGGTGTAGCAGCAGGTGAGGCTGAAAATGTGAGGAGGGATACCTGAAGAGCATGCTGGAGGCAGCCAACAGCAGTTTGTGAGCACGGTGGGGGGTCTCTCCCACCAGGATGGTGCAGTCGCAGAACTGGCCCTCCTTCCTCAGCGTCCACAGCTGCTGCATCAGCTGACTGCTGTAGTTGGGCAGCTCCATCATCCTGTTTCACACATTTTAATGTCAGTGCAACACCTGTGTCCTCAGGACCCCAGGTCATCCCGGGGTTAACTTGTTTGGATGCTAAAATGATACAACTGAGTTCTAAATCTGACTCATTTGTCTTAAAGCACTGTAATTGTCTAAGTAAACGGCGAAGACATCTTCACTGGCTGTTGGTTCTCCTGAAACTAGTGAAGGTTCAAAAATAAAGATGCTTTCAACAGGTTGGAAACTGTATCATCAAAATACCAAAGTATTCTTAAGACATGTCATTGCCCCACTAGAATATGTCATTTACCCCTGAACATACACTAATGACAGTAATCTGCAATTATAACAGCAAAATTAAACATGTATTATTGACCCTTTCCTTGCATTAATTGAAATTATTGCTTGCACACTGACTTTCTCCTAATCTCATTTGATTTTATGCATTTCCATTTCTCATTGTTCCAAACCAGAACGTCTTAGTTACCACAATCATAACTAATCATTATACGACTGAAACCGCATTAGACTAATTTATTACGATCTATAAGCTGGAGTGGTATCCTTTTATATCCACAAGGCACGTCCTTTGAATGTTTTATGTCTTTAGCTGCTCTCACAGCTCTGTCAAAAACATTTGCGAGCAAAACTAGCATCACAAAGATCGGTTAGCCAGGAACAACCACTGTTAGCTTTAGCCACAGCTGATAATTGGCACGAACGGAGCACAACTGTGGGATAAGGTGATTTCATTCAAGCTTCTTTGGAATTTAAACACAGTCGCAGGGCAATGAAGCAGTTCCTGGGTTCCATTCTGACGTCTTTACCTTGAATGTTCAAAAGTCTCTTTATTTAAAACCGTTGGCCAGACAAAGTGTGTGGAGGCGCAATAAAGCTTCAACACTTTGAAAATGGAGGTGCGGCCTACGGAGCGCGAGTGGGGACATTTGCGATCAGCGCGCAGATTCAAATACGGAGTGAATATTACGGTGAAGATCCAGACAAACAATTGTGACGTTAAAAGCCCTCAACAGGGGTCAGAAAAAATGTTGTGTACCGTGTAAATGTATTGAGATAATCGTTTCAACCAAATACAAGGGCAAAACAGTATCATGGGGATTGGGGGAGAGAACCAATAAATATCTAGTGCAGCCATTTATAGTCCTGGAGTGATGAAAACATTTCCCTCGCTACAGAACATTCTGTCAATCAGGCATTCGGTTAGTCAGTGAGTCAGTCAGTGTTAGATCCATTATATTAAAGTTATCTCTTATTTGCTTTCACCTTGTTATATTCCTTATCCTTGTTATATTGTCTCTCATTACTTAATGTTTCTTATTATTTGCTAATGCTTAATGTTCATGATGCTTGGTATGTCACCTCGAACTTCTCTGGTCAAGGGCGACAGAAATGCGGCGGCTGTTGGAGAAGTGGCATTGACTGGAGACAGAGCTGCGGGGCCTAACCCAGGAGATGTTCTCTTAATCTGTCTGATATAGAAGAATGTGCTTGCGTGTTTGCGAGATAAGCTTATCAAATCAGTGAAGGACTTCTGTAACTAGGAACCTCCTAATTCCAATAAAAGAAGGATGGCGGGAGGTGTGCGGCAGAACGTGTTGGAGATCTGTAACTGAGCACATCTCTCCGTTCTCCTTGCAAGTAAAATTCAAAACTGTTGTCTTTGCCTCATTTGTGTTTCTCGTGTTTCAGGTCGTTTGAACCTAACATTTTGGTCCTTCGAGCCGGATTCCAACACACCTGAAGGGTCCAGTAGGTGAGGCTGAACCTCAGGAAAGACCGTGGCCACGGCAGGCTGCCTCAAAGCGACCTAAGATACCCTTTTCGGGAGGGTATTGCTTCAGCTCACTGATTGGACCCTGACGGTTGACGGAATTCCAGGAGGAAAGACAACAGTGGTGAGCATGTCTTGAATTAAGAAGTGTGTGTGTGATGATGATTGTCGGGGACTTAATGTAAAAATTGCGATAGACACTAAGGCAGTGTTTTGGGAGAGAGGAACCCGAAAATCCTCTGAGAGACGCAATGAGAAACAAACCCTGTGAATACTAGTCAATGGCAGGTAAACAAGAGTAATAAGGGAAGTACCAAGGCAGGGCGAGGGAGTCCTGGCCACGTGAAAAAGAAATTAAGTCACGACAAATCATCCAAAAGAGTGATTGTGAGTGTGAAAGGATTGTTAAATACTACTAGGTATTTTCAATCATACCAAAGCAGTGGGACAGGAAGTGGTAAGGCCCTTGTGGATGCAGAGGCAAGACTCTCCACTCCAAAGAGTTGAAGTGAGAAGTACCACAACGGCTTGATTAATTATCACCCCACTGAGATCAACATCCCAGTTTTAGGTCACCCTATGTGCAAGACTGGACCAAATTCTTAATAAAAAGACAAAAAACCCCAAAACAAAACAAACAAAAAAAACCCCCGGTAAATTAGGATAAGGTTAACCCATAAAATAAAAATAATAAAATGAATCATAATAAAAAGCAGATAGAAAAGGTAGAGCTAAAAGTAAAAATCGAAATCCTCCAAAAATGGGGACAAGTAAAAGCAAAGAGATGAATTCCGGTGTAAGGATGGGAAATTCATCGACGGACAAAATCCAAAGAAACTCGCGTATTTAGACAAGTGGATAACTGATTATGGGTTCAAAGGACAGCTAAATTCACAACAAATAACAGCCCTACAAGATGAAATAAAAGAGCGAACTAAAAATAATCCGAAAAAAGATGAAAAAAATGCGGTTATGAGGATACCGAGTTTTGGTTACAGATAGCGTTAAGGAGAGAGAAGGGACAAAGTAAGTCGAAAATGGAGGCAAAGGAGGGAAAGGACGAGGTTGAGAACAAACAGTTAATGTTCCACAGGAAAGAGGATGATGAGACAGGCGCAGCGCAGACAGACAGAGCAGGCAACAGAGAAGTCGGCAGAGAAAGGGGAAGCGGATGTAGAACAGAGAGCAGCAGGGGTGGGAGGCTTGTATCCTGACCTGCGTGAATCGTGTGCATTGCCACCAACATATGCACCACAGACATTAGACCCTCCAATGACTTACATGTGACTTTTTGGTTTAAAAAGACTTTTGGGCCAGAGACAGACTATGAGGTGAAACTGAAAAGGGTGACTCCTACTGTGTTTACTGTTAACTACATCTACTCAGATGATACAAGCACATCAGTGGCAGGAGTAACCCTCCGACCGCAAATAAAGGAGCTGTATAGATCGTACTCCCCCCCCACACATCTCGTTGTACAAAAGCAAAGATAAGAGGTGGACTGATTTGGGTAAAATGGTGCAGAACGGAGAATCAGCACAAGACTTGGTCGCGACATCAGTTAACACATGGCGCAGTGACTCCACAGGTCTGACAAGGAAAGCACTATTTTGGTCTGTGAGAGCAGACCTGGGAGTGCAATTGACGGTGACTGACAACAACGGTGACATGATCCACTATGAACGACGTTGATATTTTCTAGAAGATTAAATCATGGCTGATGTCCTTTTGACACAGGAAGAAGAAGATTGGCTTGAAGAAATACCCACTAAATTGTGGTCAGTAGGACCCTCTGATGTAGGATTAATTAAAGGAGTATTACCAGTACAAATTAGACCTAAAACCGAGTACAGGCCTCGTGTGAGGCAATATCCATTAAAAACGGACGCTCGTGAGGGCATCAAAGCTGTAATAAATGATCTAGTCACAGCAGGAGTTCTTGTTAAGTGTGATGATTCACCATGTAATACTCCCATTTTTCCAGTAAAGAAACAAACTCCATCTGCAGGATGGCGCATGGTTCAGGACTTACAAGCCGTAAATGATGCAGTAATACAGAGAGCTCCCTGCGTTCCAGATCCATATACGCTCCTGAATTCTTTAGATCCGAAAGCTAAAGTTTTAACTGTAGTTGATATCAGCAATGCCTTTTTCTCTGTACCTGTTGATAAAGACAGTCAGTTTTGGTTTGCATTCATATATGAAGGCAACAAATAACAGCCCTACAAGATGAAATAAAAGAGCGAACTAAAAATAATCCATTCATATATGAAGGCAAACGTTACACTTACACCAGATTACCCCAAGGTTATTGTGAAAGCCCAACTATTTATTCTCAGATGATGACAGCAAGTATGGCTAAATTCCCCCCTCCCAGTGGGAGTCAAGTATTGATTTATGTAGATGATGTTTTATTAGCATCTGAAACCTTAGAAGCATGTAAAATAGACACCATAGCACTTCTTAAACATTTAGCAGAAGAAGGCCATAAACTAAGCAAAAGTAAACTACAGCTGTGCAAAACTGAAGTAAAGTACTTGGGTCACAACCTGAGTGCAGGAGGAAGAACTATCATAGAAGGCCGTAAAACAGCTATTTTGCAAGCTCCAAAACCACAAACTAAAAAGCAAATGATGTCCTTTTTAGGACTAACTAATTATTGCCGCAACTGGGTGCCAAATTATGCTGAAATTACAGCACCGTTGCAAAAAATGATGTATGAAGAAGATTTAAAAATGACTTCTTCACTAAAATGGACTGAAAACGCAGCAAAGGCCTTCCGTGACATTAAGCAAGCTTTAGTGTCGAGCACAGCTTTAGCCTTGCCAGATTACAGCAAACCTTTTGTTCAGATGGTTGATTTCAAAGGACATTTTATGACCTTGGTCTTAGCTCAACAATGTGGGACTAAAATGAAACCAATAGCATATTTCTCGTCTAAACTTGACCCTGTAGCATGTGCTCTTCCACACTGTGTGAAAGCTGTAATCGCAATGTCTATGGCTGTGGAAACGAGTGCTTCTATAGTGTTGTTTATACTTAGCCATTAATTAAGTAGGTTATAACTTAATTAACCATAATTAAGTTAAGAAAATAGGAAATTGTGTTTGTGTGTGAATGGAGGACTAAGCCATTGAAAGAGTTGATAGGAGAACTCTGCTAGTCCTGTGTTTTATTATTTTGCCTCATAAGAAAACGAAGTACTGATGATCAGGGGACAAAGGACGGGTTTCATCCCTTAAAACTAACACCGCTGTGCAGATAGTGCACAGTAGAAGGCTGTGTTAGTGTCCTCCCTTTGACTGCCAGAGAACTTTTCTGTGAGACCACATAGTACAAAATGCCGCTGTTCAAGAAAAAGGATGTCGAACTTGAGGGGGATGAAAAGTTTGTGGAAGGAGATGCAGAAGGTTCGGGGAAAATAAGTCAGGAAAGGTGGAGAAGAAAGTTGAATCTTTCCGGCAAACTCTGCACTACAGATATTCTGGAGTTGCAGACAAACCTGGAAATTGAGAAAGTAAGTTGAGAGGCATATAGATGGAACAAAGTAAGTTGAGAGACATATAGATGGAACAAAGTGAGTTGAGAGACATAGATGGAACAAAGTAAGTTGAGAGATATAGCCATAGGAAAGACATAGGAAAGGCACAAAACAGATGACGGAGAACCACATCACTGCCAAGAATTAGCTGAACAAACTGCAAAAAGTAGAAGTGATTTAGATCAACCTTTAAAAGCTGGAGCATTTTTGTTTGTAGATGGCTCATCAAAGAAAAATGAGCAACCTTAAAAGAATAATCTATGTATGACCAGCAGGAAAATCTATCCTACCAAAAAATCAGTATAAATGGGCTGCTATATTGAGCCATGGTGTAACACATGTCTCAACAGGAGGGATGGTAGGACAGATACAGCAGCATTATACAACCTATGGATTCAATTCTTATTCAAAAAATTTTTGTAGAACATGTCTGACGTGTGTGAAACATAATTCACAGGGAAATCTGAGACCAAGGAAAGGAAAATTTCCTCCTCCCCAATATCCATTCCAAACTATACATATGGACTTCATAGAATTAAATTAAAAAAAAATAAAATACTGTCTAGTCATAATAGATGCATTTTCAAAATGGATAGAACTATTTCCAACTAAAAACCCAGATGCGCTAACAGTTGCTAAAGCACTCTGCAAAGATATCATACCCAGATATGGAATCCCAGAAAAAATTTACTCTGATAATGGTACTCATTTTGTAAATCAAGTTGTTAAAAAGATCAGTGTTATGTTTCATATTGATTTAAAACACCATTGTGCCTATCATCCTCAGAGCGCAGGCTTAGTTGAAAGAACTAATGGCACTATTAAAAACAGACTGAAGAGATGCATGGAAGAGACGGGGAGACCGTGGACAATGTGTTGATTTGGCTAAGCTCTATATAAACATTACAAGCACCGCAGGCCTAACTCCTTATGAGATCTTATTTGGAAGACCGTACAGGCTTCCTCAGTTTAAAAACTACTGGGAGACAAATGATGAGTCTAATCTAGCTGATTACATGAGAAAAATGTTAGAAAAACAAAAGCAAGGTCATGAAACCGAGACGCCCTCTGTCTCCCAACAGAACGGTGGAGCCAGGCGACTGGGTCCTAGTGAGAAGCGTAAAAAAGAAACACTGGTATTCACCTAAGTGGGAAGGACCTTACCAAGTTCTTTTGTCTACACCTACTGCTGCTAAAATAGCTGAAGATCAACCTGGGTACACCTCACTCATTGCAAAAAGGTCATTTCTGTTGAAAACTCCGACCGGGAAGGTGATGCAAAGTCTGATAATAGGGTGGACTTAGACGAATAGAGTCTGGCTAGACCCGAAAGTCAGTGAAGTTTTAAGAGCCGCCGACTCACTTAGGGAGGCTACTTCAACAGGTTATGGTCCATAAATAGTGTACTGATTTCATAAACATCACAAGGACAGCAGCGGGTAAAATAAACAAAAGATAATTTAAAAAAAAAAGAAAAAAAAAAAGAGGGAAATACAGAGGATTGGCTGATGCTGTAGCATACTAGCCTCGGTGCTAACTGTAATCATAGTATTCCTGATAATCACAATAGTTATACAAAGTCTCCAACTCAGTTGAAATCAAATAAGTTCAAATGATTCCAAAGGGGCTACAGAGTGCAATTAAATGTTTGGGAGTGTATTTTTTCTTCATATGCGTATTTTTATTTGTATGATACCTCTGGAAACCCCCAGGTCTAAGATTGAACGTTACCAAAATACGGCATGACAAACGAAGTGCAAATAACAACCTGAAGGACCAATGTGGCAACAGCAGGTCAGCTCTTATGCTGTATTTGACCTGTAAGCTTTTCATTCACCTGAAGCTCACCAGCTCCATTATTTCAGCTTCACGTCTTTAACACCTCCTTAATAGCTTGTTCGTTCTGAAAGTAGTTTTGATACAATTTTCAATGCAAAACGAAAAACTGTTCTTAATGTAAAATGATGTATATTTTTTGTCTGTTGGAAAGTTCATTTGTTGCACCCTGCGGCTCATGCATGCATTATAAGGTTCTGAAGTTGTGTCTCTGTTATTTATTTTATTTCTGGTGGTGTGGGAATGAGAGACTGTTTGATACAGGACTATGTGCTTAAAAACACTTCTTATGCTAATTTCTGTGTTCTCTACGTTGGCTGGTCAATTAGTCACTCACACGCATAGATTTATGCCAGAACAGTGGCGTCGTAATAAAAGATTTGCATGGCAATCTGAAAGTGATCCTGCATATATTGACGCCATCGGTGTGCCACGCGGTGTTCCGGATGAGTATAAATTAGTGGATCAAGTAGCTGCTGGTTTTGAATCTTCTATTTGTTGGTGGTGTACAATAAATAAGAATATAGACAGAATCAACTACATCCATTACAATGTTCAACGTTTAGGAAATTGGACTCAGAGCAGTTTTGAGGCTGTTCATAGCCAACTGTCGGCTACTTCCCTTATGGCATTCCAGAACAGGATCGCAGTTGTGAGGGTGATGTTTGGTCACCCGCGCTGTTCGTTTACTAGACTCAGATCAACCACACAGACAACAGGTGGCCTTGCAAGGGAGAGCTGACGAGCAGTTCAAGCTTCCTCTCTCAACTCCGTCCGTCTGCTGCTCGCTCTCCTCTTTTATTTGGTTCACACAACATTGGTATCAAAACAACTTCATGATTCCTTCTCCTCCTATCTCTACGACTTCCTCGTGTCCTTGAACATGATACCTCCCAGTGCTGGGAACATAACAGCTACAATACTTGATTCAAACACTCATACATTCCTTTTGATTAAACATTCTAAATCTACTTACTATACTTACTATACTTACTATAGCATTGAAACGATAACAACAACAATAATTCTTCTCACATTTCCCTCCTGTTTATCGTTAAATGCGTCTAGATTCTCATTGTCAGTATTACATCATTTCATTTCATGAAATTTAAATGCATTACGTCATTTTCCTAGAAACACATTTCTTACACTCAGAGTTCAACATGTGTACAGCTTAAGACATCTTAAACATTTCATTTACATCTTGCATCACATTTGTCCATTCTTCTTCTGATTCCTCTTCATCGTTGTCCAGTAGAGATCGTTCTTCCACCTGCAGCAAAGTACTAGTAACAGCTGATCCCACGAGCCGGCCAATGCAACCCCGAACAAGAGGTACTACACAGCAAGCTAGTATGGCTAATACTAGCAGCACTATCCCTATCATCATTCCTATCTTGAACAACAGTTCCCTCCACCTTGACAACATTCCTGTAAGCCAGTCTGGTGGGGGACTACCATCATCAATCATAGCTCTCTGTAGCTTAGTTAAATTTTTCAATGTGCTATCTATCAGGTGACCGTCCGCATCATTCTCTGGGATGAACGTACAACAGTAATCTCCTACCATTGCACACACTCCTCCCTGGGGGGCCGTTATGAGATCTAAGGCCATCCTATTCTGCATGGTCATCAGTCTTAGCGCTGTCATTTCTTCCTTGACTCCTGTGAGAGCAACTTTTGTCAAATTAGTAAATACTTTCAACCTGTAATCAACTGTTTCCAATCTCAATATGTTCTTTCCTATTCCTAGCCACGGAAAGAGTGTCATGGTCACTTTATTTCCGGTTGACCAATGCTTAAACTCTCGTGGTACATCTGTGCCCCACACTGAGTCATGTGGTTTGAACTCGTCATTCAAATCTCTCCTGGAACGCAACTGTGGTGCAGATCTAGCATTAGCAGCATAAATTATGACTGTGTGATCCTTGAGATGTACTGGAGCACACACTCCTGACCAGTTCGCTGGTAGGTCTGCATAGGCATTGTGTCCACATAACCACCATCCCTTATTCACTAATTGCGTGCCTTTGTCTCCTGGCGCGAAAGCGGGATAGTTACATGTACAGTTATAACCTTCTGGACACCTCTGTGTTGAATGATTCTGTGTCCAAGCTGTGAAAGTAGCATAGCGCCACCATGTATTCAAACTGTAAGTGTGTGAGGACTCTGGATTTTGTTCTAACCATGAATGTTCTAAATGGCTAACTACGGTGCGTTTAGCGCGCGCGTAGCTCTCATCCTGTCTCAGAGCATCTTTCTGTCCCTGATTACCTCCCTCCTGTCGGAAGTTCCAAAGACCAAAACTCACAAGTCCTGCCGTCACAGCACTCACCACAATTAGGAAGAACAACTTCATTTCCTTTTAGATCCTCTTCACAGGTTCCGACGGGGTTCAGCCGTTGCTGGACCTATACAGGCCGTCAGCCGTTTACGGAGAGTCCGCCACTGCTCCCTTGCCTTCACCTGGAAGAATTTTCTGTTTCTTACAATGGGAAAGGTGTATCCACGACAGTTCTCCGTCCACTCGAACTGCAGTCTTTGTGGTCAGCTGTACTTGATAAGGACCTTCCCATCTAGGCGTGTTCCACCTCTTCCGCACAAACTTCTTCACCCACACGTAGTCGCCCGGTTGAATGGGTTCCTGGGGGGTGGAATCTGTGGAAGACACAGGACTAGGCAGAACATTTACTGTATTCACACATCGGTTAAGTAACACTTTTTTCAGATAATCTGCTATTGTTTCTTCAACATGTTTTAGCTCATTTGTTGTTGCAAAGTATGGTAGGCAATAAGGCCGCCCATATAATGCTTCAAAGGGTGTGATGCCTGTTTTCTTGTGTGGTGTTATGTGCATCCATAATTTCACCAGGTCGAGACAAAACATCCAGTTCTTTCCTGTCTCGTCCATACATTTCTTCAGTCTGTTCTTAATAGTACCGTTGACTCTTTCAACCAACCCTGCACTCTGAGGGTGGTATGCGCAGTGATTCTTCAAATCAATGCCCAAAGTTACTCCTACAGTTTTCACTATCTCATTTACAAAATGGCTTCCATTGTCGCTCCAGATGACCTTCGGGATGCCAAACCTGGGAATGATCTCTCTACATAAGACTTTTGCTACTGTCAGTGCATCTGCTTTTGCTGTGGGGAAAATTTCTACCCACGTAGTAAATCCATCTAACACTACTAGACAATATTGTTTACCTTCACATGGTGTTAGCTGAATAAAATCTAGAAAAACTGTGTGAAATGGATGATTTGGTAATGGTGTAGTGCCTGCAGGGGCCTTAAGGGCTCCCTATGGGCTGTGTTTTACACAAATAGCACATTGTGAACAAAATTTTTTGAGTATGTATGAATAGTATAATAGTATAATAATGTTCATTAACCATCTGTACCATCCCTCCTGTTGAGACATGGCATGGCCCATGGCTCACTAATGCTGCCCATTTATGCATATTTCGGGGAAGGATTGGTTTGTTTCCTATGGTTAATAGTCCTTTATCATCCAGTTTGGCTCCTCGCTTCTTCCACATGGCCTTTTCTTTTTCTGGAGCACTTTGTTGCATTTCTTTTAGAATATCATTATCTGCAGGTTCTAAGGTAAATGATTCCTCATTATCAAGAAGTGTGTTGTTATTTGCTGCAGCCTTTGCGGCTCTGTCAGCAAAGGCATTGCCTTGTGAGACTGCGTCTGTGTTGTTAGTATGTGCAGCGCATTTACATACAGCTATTTTGCGTGGCTGCTGTACTGCTGCCAATAACTTTTTTAACAGTTCTGCATGCATGACCGGTTTGCCGGTCGACGTTTTCATCCCTCTTAAATTCCATTGTTGAGCAAACACAAACAGCGTGGAAAAAGCATATTGACTATCTGTATAAATGGTAACATCTTGTCCTTTGCTTAGTTCACAGGCACGTGTGAGTGCGACGAGTTCTGCAGCTTGAGCAGAATAGGAGGAGGGAAGTGATTTCGCCTCCACCACCTCGGTTGCTGTAACTACTGCATAGGCGGTTCTAGTGCGTCCACAGTCATCCTTTCTCGATGATCCATCCACAAATAGTGTCTGTCCTGTAGTCAACGCGACATCACTGAGATCTGGTCGCGGCAGGACCTTGGTGGAGACCTCATCCAGGCAGTTGTGCTGGTGTCCCTCTTCTCCGGTGGGTAGCAGCGTCGCTGGGTTTAAGGTCGTACAGCGTCGAATCGTCAGATTCGGCTGAGACAGCAACACTGCCATGCAGGAAAGATGACGTGCGGGCGACAGGAACGCTATCTTACTTTGTAGCAGCAGTATTGACACTGCATGTGGAACTAGCAAAGTTAGCTCATGATATAGCACCACTCCTGCGGAGGCTTTTACTGCCTCAGATGCTGCCACCACTGCTTTAACGCATGGTGGGAGTGCACAAACTACGGGATCTAGCTTGTGGGAGTAGTAGGCCACTGGCTGCCTCTTATCTCCGTGCTTCTGCAACAAAACTGAAGTCATAAAATTACCTTTGCAATCTACGACCTGCTCAAAAGGCTTCTGATAGTCTGGCAGCTTTAACACTCCAGCACCTACAAGGGCCTGCTTTGTGTGTGTAAATGCTTTTTCAGCTTCAGGGGTCCAAGTTAACACATCAGTCATTGCTAAGGGATTATCATACATCAATGCTTGTAAAGGGGCAGTTATTTTCACATAATCTAAGATCCATGATCTGCAAAAATTCACAAGTCCTAAGAATGACATCATCTGCTTCTCTTACCCACAGATTAACCATTCTATCTACAGACCACATTCCTTCGGCTGTGGTACGAATCATCAACTAAAGCTGAGAGATAAGATCTCTTCCTAACAGATTTACGGGACATGTGGTGGAGATCACGAAAGGGGCTTTAAGTGTGATTCCACTTACAGGGTCACAAACATCTACAGGAACTGACATTCTTTCTTTAGTTATGAGACCATTTGCTGATCTCACAAAAATCTGTGTAGAAGTTGGTGCCAGGGCTATTGGATCTCTAATTACTGATTTACCTGCACCCGTGTCTACTAAGAATGTTAAAGAATTACCTAACACGGTCAGTTGTACTTCTGGTTTGCCTTCAGCAAACAGGAAGATGGTTTCTAAGTCTAAAACATCTTCTAAGTCATCTTTTTCAAATTGGTCAAATTTTGTGCCCTGATTTGTTTTAATTTTTGTGACATCTTTTTCCGGTTCTAGTCATTGTTGAGGTGGATTAGAACCTTGCTGCTGTCCTCTATTGTATCTCTGGTCACGTTGTTTCTTTCTGCAATCACGTTCCCAGTGTCCATAATTTTTACAATAATGACACTGATCTTTTTCACGGGAATTGCCTCCTCCTCCCCTTCCGCCTCGGCCTCGCCCACGTCCGCGGCCTCGGCTTGGGAGAGGGTTGGCATTGAAAAACATGCCTGTTGATTGGTTCTTACTTTTTTGGCATTGTCTTTCAGCATGCATAGCATGTTGTTCATAGCGGTTTAGGTTACTAGTTCCGAAATCAACTAATTGTCTCTCTACCCAGGTTTTTATCTCTGATTTTGATCCCCCATGTATAGCTTGCTTTAACTGCTGTTGGTAGGGACCTTCTGGTTCTTCCGCATACGGAATTCCACTATTTTTTCGGAACACATCTTTCATTCTCATGCTATAGTCTTCAAAACTTTCGTCAGTCTTTTGTCTCGTGGCCGTAATGGCGCTGTAGTCAGCTCGTCTGGTAAAAGTAGTTTGCATGCGCTCGTACAGTCTGTCAAGTCTGTCATTTAGTTCTTGGCTGTTAGGCTGCCATGGTTGTTGAGTGGCTGGATCCACTGGGACCCAATCTCCTCTAACAGTGCCCCATTTCTTGCCATTAACGCACATGAGGACTTGCTGTGTTTCAGTACCGTTAGTATAGTAACTTCTTTTAATTTTGTAATATTGCCTGGCCTGTCTAAGTTACCATCCCAATCGAACTTAGTCATCCACAGCTGAACATATGAGCATGAACCTGGATATTTGTCTTCCATGTGTTTACATGATGCTGGGATTTCGAATTCAGCACCTTTTGTGGAATGTTGGTTGCCCATGTTTGCACTTTATTTATCAGTTTTTATGTACTTGAGTGGAGACGCCTGATCTCCCGACTGAACAACCCTCAATCCATACAGGATATCTAGTTCAGTCCCTCCGCCGTGGCCTTATAACCCCTCTTTTTTAATCAGGAGAGTATACACCAAGCTTCTACCTCCGAGGAGGCGGGTGTATCTTGCCTCTGCTTCTCTCCTGATGACCAGGCAGGTAATACCGCGGTATATTCCGTGTAGCGCTTTTTGTGTCTTATACTCACTCCGTTGTCGCTATGGTTTCTCTCTGAGTTGTTTTAGTGCCTTCCTCCCGTCACTGGAGATGGTCGCCCTGGGAGGGACGAAGACCGGCCTTCCGTCAACTCGTGATGAAAGGTCTTTCACTTCGGACGTCCTTTTGACTCCGGCTGTGCACAGACTTCGGCGTTCGGTCGTCCCACGGCGCTCCTCTCCAGGTCTTGGGATCCGGCTCGAAGGACCAATTTTGTGAGGGTGATGTTTGGTCACCCGCGCTGTTCGTTTACTAGACTCAGATCAACCACACAGACAACAGGTGGCCTTGCAAGGGAGAGCTGACGAGCAGTTCAAGCTTCCTCTCTCAACTCCGTCCGTCTGCTGCTCGCTCTCCTCTTTTATTTGGTTCACACAACATTGGTATCAAAACAACTTCATGATTCCTTCTCCTCCTATCTCTACGACTTCCTCGTGTCCTTGAACATGATACCTCCCAGTGCTGGGAACATAACAGCTACAATACTTGATTCAAACACTCATACATTCCTTTTGATTAAACATTCTAAATCTACTTACTATACTTACTATACTTACTATAGCATTGAAACGATAACAACAACAATAATTCTTCTCACACAGTGGATATGTTGTTAGCTGAGAAAGGTGGTGTGTGTGCTGTGTTCGGAGATCAATGTTGCACCTTCATTCCTAACAACACTGCGTCGGATGGCAGTCTCACACTGGCCATAGAAGGCCTTCGCACTCTGAACAGCAAGATGAAAGAGCACTCAGGAGCAAAAACTGCGATGTGGGGCGAATGGATGAATGTGTTTGGGAAGTATAAGACATTGGTTCCATCTATCCTGATTTCTGTAGCTGTTTTTGCTGCAATCCTTACCTTGTGTAGATGTTGTTGTATTCCCTGCCTGCGTTCTCTTATTAACCGCCTTATCACCACAGCTATCGCTCCCATGGAAAATCGTATGGCCGAGCTGTATCCCTTAATCAGCAGACAAGAGCTGGATTTGACTACAGACTCTGAAGACTATGAGGGAATTGAGCTAATTTTCCCCTGAGTGTAAATGTATTTGTGTTCATAAACATGACTTTGCAACCGAAAATCTACTGGAAGAGGTTGTTGAATGACTATGAGAATTTGAAGCCAATATGTGATAAACAGGAGAGAAATGTTAGATCCATTATATTAAAGTTATCTCTTATTTGCTTTCACCTTGTTATATTCCTTATCCTTGTTATATTGTCTCTCATTACTTAATGTTTCTTATTATTTGCTAATGCTTAATGTTCATGATGCTTGGTATGTCACCTCGAACTTCTCTGGTCAAGGGCGACAGAAATGCGGCGGCTATTGGAGAAGTGGCATTGACTGGAGACAGAGCTACGGGGCCTAACCCAGGAGATGTTCTCTTAATCTGTCTGATATAGAAGAATGTGCTGTTTGCGAGATAAGCTAATCAAATCAGTGAAGGACCTCTGTAACTAGGAACCTCCTAATTCCAATAAAAGAAGGATGGCGGGAGGTGTGCGGCAGAACGTGTTGGAGATCTGTAACTGAGCACATCTCTCCGTTCTCCTTGCAAGTAAAATTCAAAACTGTTGTCTTTGCCTCATTTGTGTTTCTCGTGTTTCAGGTCGTTTGAACCTAACAGTCAGTCAGTCAGAGGGATGATGGTGAACATGACCAGTGAGGTTCAGCTTCCACTGACTTGGCTCAGATCCTTATTCATCTACCTGTTCACAAGAAGGGCGCTGGAAGAGAAAATGTATGTTAAGGAGCTGAGACCCACCATCCAGGAAAACACCCAGGAGAAAAAGGAAGCTACAAGCTACAACCTAGCAGGAGTTGGTTTGAACACTAGTCCTGGCTGACGGGCTGTGGAATGAGCATGGCACTTTACTGTTATGATGACTGTCCAACCCCCTGACTCAGTATATTAGCTCACCTTAGAAACAACCAGAATATTGACACCCTTTCTTTCTAATGCATGGAGCCTCACAAAAATTTAATTGATTTGTTTTGAGAAGGAGATCAAATAATTTACAACCTGCTCCACCCAAAGAGGGAAGTAAAGGCGACTGAACCGACCTGCAGAACCGGACTGAGGAGACCGAGGTGCACTTGAGGACAGACTGAAAAATTGAAAATGTGGCTTTAGATTCAGATAAGAGTACGATATGGATGGAAATGTTGATCTGGGTCCCAGGTTTGATCCTGTTGCTACAGAAGAAGACTGAAGTCTGCTTGAATCCCTGGCATTAAGAGTAAACCAGGATAGAAAAATCAGTTTCACGTTTCAGCCTGTTGTGCTGAGACATGAGTGTACCGTACATCCTGCTTTCAAACATCTAGATTAAAAGTGTTGAAAATTGCCTAAAAGTTTGTGAGACAAAAAGTGCTGCATTTGTGTCCCCATGAAAATGTTGGAATTATACATTTAAAATAAACTGGAACCTGCACATTGTTGTAGCTAGGTGTGTTTGCTCACAAATTACATCCTTTGGGGCAGAAATACTCCTCTGTGTTGAGGAGGATAGAGGACAGAGTGAAATGGAATTTGATTGTGGAATGTAAATTGTATACAAAAGGAAGAAATTGAAATGGTATTCTATTGTGAAATGTAAATTGAGAGCAAAAGGAAGGGTATGATGGAGACTGGGAGAGCAGACGGAGGCCATTTGGTTCCTCATTCATTTACATGGAAACAAAGGTTGAAGGAAGACCAGCGTCAAAGGACTGAGGGGGGGACATCCTCAGTCATTCAACTTCTTGCGCCAGCCGGAACACCCGCTGTGAAGGCACCAAACTCCTGAGGTGCATACAGTGCACACCTACTGTGTTGGCGTCCTGTGCATGCAGCAAACACATGCTGTGAAGACGTCTGCACCTCAGAGGCAGGCCTTCAACTATATAAGATCAGAACTGTATACATTGAGCAGAGATCTCTCCGCATGCTTCCGTGTGTGTATCCTGACCGACTGACTGGATTAAAACCATCTCCTACGCAGTAACTTAGATTAATAGTTTTTCTTCTCCAAACGGCTAAAAATTCCGCGACAAGAGACAGACAAATCCAATCAGGAGCAGACACCTGTAACTATACCAATGACAGCACTGTTGAAGTTCTAATAAAACCAGTTGAAAGCAATACATTGTCTGAAGCTCTAAGAACATCATTTCTGTGCTGTAATGAAACTGATTGCTCCTCTGCAGGTGGTTGTTGGATCGCGATACCTCCTGTATGTAGCTGCCGATCCGCGTGTTCGTTGAATGAAGACTTCGAGAAGTAAAGTACCAATTTCAAAATGTATTTAACAATAGAATCAATTCCAGATACAAATATTACAGAGCTCCGGGCCAGTTCATAACCCTAGCAACAACAGAGTCAATTGTCAGGGCATGAAGTCTGACAACCTAACTATCCCTTGGCCCAGTCCTTTATAGTCACACACATGCAAATTCACAATGTCCATGCAATCCAATCCAGTTCCTCTGCTGGGATGACCTCGTCCTCTTCTTCCAGCCTCCTTTGGTGTTGATACAGTCCTTCTTTTCCATTGCTTTCCCAGGTGGCCAGATCCCATTCTTCATGCAAATGTGATCATCATCAATCCCCCTGATATCCTGTTTACAATGAGTGTTTGACACCCCCTGCCTGACTGGCTCCTGCCTGACTGGCTCCTGTGAGGGTGATGTTTGGTCACCCGCGCTGTTCGTTTACTAGACTCAGATCAACCACACAGACAACAGGTGGCCTTGCAAGGGAGAGCTGACGAGCAGTTCAAGCTTCCTCTCTCAACTCCGTCCGTCTGCTGCTCGCTCTCCTCTTTTATTTGGTTCACACAACATTGGTATCAAAACAACTTCATGATTCCTTCTCCTCCTATCTCTACGACTTCCTCGTGTCCTTGAACATGATACCTCCCAGTGCTGGGAACATAACAGCTACAATACTTGAGTCAAACACTCATACATTCCTTTTGATTAAACATTCTAAATCTACTTACTATACTTACTATAGCATTGAAACGATAATAGTAATAACAACAATAATTCTTCTCACATTTCCCTCCTGTTTATCGTTAAATGCGTCTAGATTCTCATTGTCAGTATTACATCATTTCATTTCATGAAATTTAAATGCATTACGTCATTTTCCTAGAAACACATTTCTTACACTCAGAGTTCAACATGTGTACAGCTTAAGACATCTTAAACATTTCATTTACATCGTGCATCACATTTGTCCATTCTTCTTCTGATTCCTCTTCATCGTTGTCCAGTAGAGATCGTTCTTCCACCTGCAGCAAAGTACTAGTAACAGCTGATCCCACGAGCCGGCCAATGCAACCCCGAACAAGAGGTACTACACAGCAAGCTAGTATGGCTAATACTAGCAGCACTATCCCTATCATCATTCCTATCTTGAACAACAGTTCCCTCCACCTTGACAACATTCCTGTAAGCCAGTCTGGTGGGGGACTACCATCATCAATCATAGCTCTCTGTAGCTTAGTTAAATTTTTCAATGTGCTATCTATCAGGTGACCGTCCGCATCATTCTCTGGGATGAACGTACAACAGTAATCTCCTACCATTGCACACACTCCTCCCTGGGGGGCCGTTATGAGATCTAAGGCCATCCTATTCTGCATGGTCATCAGTCTTAGCGCTGTCATTTCTTCCTTGACTCCTGTGAGAGCAAATTAGCAAATACTTTCAACCTGTAATCAACTGTTTCCAATCTCAATATGTTCTTTCCTATTCCTAGCCACGGAAAGAGAGTCATGATCACTTTATTTCCGGTTGACCAATGCTTAAACTCTCGTGGTACATCTGTGCCCCACACTGAGTCATGTGGTTTGAACTCGTCATTCAAATCTCTCCTGGAACGCAACTGTGGTGCAGATCTAGCATTAGCAGCATAAATTATGACTGTGTGATCCTTGAGATGTACTGGAGCACACACTCCTGACCAGTTTGCTGGTAGGTCTGCATACGCATTGTGTCCACATAACCACCATCCCTTATCCACTAATTGCGTGCCTTTGTCTCCTGGCGCGAAAGCGGGATAGTTACATGTACAGTTATAACCTTCTGGACACCTCTGTGTTGAATGATTCTGTGTCCAAGCTGTGAAAGTAGCATAGCGCCACCATGTATTCAAACTGTAAGTGTGTGAGGACTCTGGATTTTGTTCTAACCATGAATGTTCTAAATGGCTAACTGCGGTGCGTTTAGCGCGCGCGTAGCTCTCATCCTGTCTCAGAGCATCTTTCTGTCCCTGATTACCTCCCTCCTGTCGGAAGTTCCAAAGACCAAAACTCACAAGTCCTGCCGTCACAGCACTCACCACAATTAGGAAGAACAACTTCATTTCCTTTTAGATCCTCTTCACAGGTTCCGACGGGGTTCAGCCGTTGCTGGACCTATACAGGCCGTCAGCCGTTTACGGAGAGTCCGCCACTGCTCCCTCGCCTTCACCTGGAAGAATTTTCTGTTTCTTACAATGTGAAAGGTGTATCCACGACAGTTTTCCGTCCACTCGAACTGCAGTCTTTGTGGTCAGCTGTACTTGATAAGGGCCTTCCCATCTAGGCGTGTTCCACCTCTTCCGCACAAACTTCTTCACCCACACGTAGTCGCCCGGTTGAATGGGTTCCTGGGGGGTGGAATCTGTGGAAGACACAGGACTAGGCAGAACATTTACTGTATTCACACATCGGTTAAGTAACACTTTTTTCAGATAATCTGCTATTGTTTCTTCAACATGTTTTAGCTCATTTGTTGTTGCAAAGTATGGTAGGCAATAAGGCCGCCCATATAATGCTTCAAAGGGTGTGATGCCTGTTTTCTTGTGTGGTGTTATGTGCATCCATAATTTCACCAGGTCGAGACAAAACATCCAGTTCTTTCCTGTCTCGTCCATACATTTCTTCAGTCTGTTCTTAATAGTACCGTTGACTCTTTCAACCAACCCTGCACTCTGAGGGTGGTATGCGCAGTGATTCTTCAAATCAATGCCCAAAGTTACTCCTACAGTTTTCACTATCTCATTTACAAAATGGCTTCCATTGTCGCTCCAGATGACCTTCGGGATGCCAAACCTGGGAATGATTTCTCTACATAAAACTTTTGCTACTGTCAGTGCATCTGCTTTTGCTGTGGGGAAAATTTCTACCCACCTAGTAAATCCATCTAACACTACTAGACAATATTGTTTACCTTCACATGGTGTTAGCTGAATAAAATCTAGAAAAACTGTGTGAAATGGATGATTTGGTAATGGTGTAGTGCCTGCAGGGGCCTTAAGGGCTCCCTGTGGGCTGTGTTTTACACAAATAGCACATTGTGAACAAAAATTTTTTGAGTATGTATGAAATCCTATAGTATAATAATGTTCATTAACCATCTGTACCATCCCTCCTGTTGAGACATGGCATGGCCCATGGCTCACTAATGCTGCCCATTTATGCATATTCCGGGGAAGGATTGGCTTGTTTCCTATGGTTAATAGTCCTTTATCATCCAGTTTGGCTCCTCGCTTCTTCCACGTGGCCTTTTCTTTTTCTGGAGCACTTTGTTGCATTTCTTTTAGAATATCATTATCTGCAGGTTCTAAGGTAAATGATTCCTCATTATCAAGAAGTGTGTTGTTATTTGCTGCAGCCTTTGCGGCTCTGTCAGCAAAGGCATTGCCTTGTGAGACTGCGTCTGTGTTGTTAGTATGTGCAGTGCATTTACATACAGCTATTTTACGTGGCTGCTGTACTGCTGCCAATAACTTTTTTAACAGTTCTGCATGCATGACCGGTTTGCCGTCGACGTTTTCATCCCTCTTAAATTCCATTGTTGAGCAAACACAAACAGCGTGGAAAAAACATATTGACTATCTGTGTAAATGGTAACATCTTGTCCTTTGCTTAGTTCACAGGCACGTGTGAGTGCGACGAGTTCTGCTGCTTGAGCAGAATAGGAGGAGGGAAGTGATTTCGCCTCCACCACCTCAGTTGCTGTAACTACTGCATAGGCAGTTCTAGTGCGTCCACAGTCATCCTTTCTCGACGATCCATCCACAAATAGTGTCTGTCCTGTAGTCAACGCGACATCACTGAGATCTGGTCGCGGCAGGACCTTGGTGGAGACCTCATCCAAGCAGTTGTGCTGGTGTCCCTCTTCTGCGGTGGGTAGCAGCGTCGCTGGGTTTAAGGTCGTACAGCGTCGAATCGTCAGATTCGGCTGAGAGAGCAACACTGCCATGCAGGAAAGATGACGTGCGGGCGACAGGAATGCTATCTTACTTTGTAGCAGCAGTATTGACACTGCATGTGGAACTAGCAAAGTTAGCTCATGATATAGCACCACTCCTGCGGAGGCTTTCACTGCCTCAGACGCTGCCACCACTGCTTTAACGCATGGTGGGAGTGCACAAACTACGGAATCTAGCTTGTGGGAGTAATAGGCCACTGGCTGCCTCTTATCTCCGTGTTTTTGCAACAAAACTGAAGTCATAAAATTACCTTTGCAATCTACGACCTGCTCAAAAGGCTTCTGATAGTCTGGCAGCTTTAACACTCCAGCACCTACAAGGGCCTGCTTTGTGTGTGTAAATGCTTTTTCAGCTTCAGGGGTCCAAGTTAACACATCAGTCATTGCTAAGGGATTATCATACATCAATGCTTGTAAAGGGGCAGTTATTTTCGCATAATCTAAGATCCATGATCTGCAAAAATTCACTAGTCCTAAGAATGACATCATCTGCTTCTCTTACCCACAGATTAACCATTCTATCTACAGACCACATTCCTTCGGCTGTGGTACGAATCATCAACTAAAGCTGAGAGATAAGATCTCTTCCTAACAGATTTACGGGACATGTGGTGGAGATCACGAAAGGGGCTTTAAGTGTGATTCCACAGGGTCACAAACATCTACAGGAACTGACATTCTTTCTTTAGTTATGAGACCATTTGCTGATCTCACAAAAATCTGTGTAGAAGTTGGCTTTAGGGCTATTGGATCTCTAATTACTGATTTACCTGCACCCGTGTCTACTAAGAATGTTAAAGAATTACCTAACACGGTCAGTTGTACTTCTGGTTTGCCTTCAGCAAACAGGAAGATGGTTTCTAAGTCTAAAACATCTTCTAAGTCATCTTTTTCAAATTGGTCAAATTTTGTGCCCTGATTTGTTTTAATTTTTGTGACATCTTTTTCCGGTTCTAGTCATTGTTGAGGTGGATTAGAACCTTGCTGCTGTCCTCTATTGTATCTCTGGTCACGTTGTTTCTTTTTGCAATCACGTTCCCAGTGTCCATAATTTTTACAATAATGACACCGATCATTTTCACGGGAATTGCCTCCTCCTCCCCTTCCGCCTCGGCCTCGCCCACGTCCGCGGCCTCGGCTTGGGAGAGGGTTGGCATTGAAAAACATGCCTGTTGATTGGTTCTTACTTTTTTGGCATTGTCTTTCAGCATGCATAGCATGTTGTTCATAGCGGTTTAGGTTACTAGTTCCGAAATCAACTAATTGTCTCTCTACCCAGGTTTTTATCTCTGATTTTGATCCCCCATGTATAGCTTGCTTTAATTGCTGTTGGTAGGGACCTTCTGGTTCTTCCGCATACGGAATTCCACTATTTTTCCGGAACACATCTTTCATTCTCATGCTATAGTCTTCAAAACTTTCGTCAGTCTTTTGTCTCGTGGCCGTAATGGCGCTGTAGTCAGCTCGTCTGGTAAAAGTAGTTCGCATGTGCTCGTACAGTCTGTCAAGTCTGTCATTTAGTTCTTGGCTGCCAGGCTGCCATGGTTGTTGAGTGGCTGGATCCACTGGGACCCAATCTCCTCTAACAGTGCCCCATTTCTTGCCATTAACGCACATGAGGACTTGCTGGGTTTCAGTATGGTAACTTCTTTTAATTTTATAATATTGCCTGGCCTGTCTAAGTTACCATCCCAATCGAACTTAGTCATCCACAGCTGAACATATGAGCATGAACCTGGATATTTGTCTTCCATGTGTTTACATGATGCTGGGATTTCGAATTCAGCACCTTTTGTGGAATGTTGGTTGCCCATGTTTGCACTTTATTTCATCAGTTTTTATGTATTTGAATGGAGACGCCTGATCTCCCGACTGAACAACCCTCAATCCATACAGGATATCTAGTTCAGCCCCCCTGCCGTGGCCTTATAGTCAATCGTTCTCGATCAGGAGAGTATACACCAGGCTTCTACCTCCGAGGAGGCGGGTGTATCTTGCCTCTGCTTCTCTCCCGATGACCAGGCAGGCAATACCGCGGTATTTTCTGTGTAGCGCTTTTTGTGTCTTATACTCACTCCGTTGTCGCTATGGTTTCTCTCTGAGTTGTTTTAGTGCCTTCCTCCCGTCACTGGAGATGGTCGCCCTGGGAGGGACGAAGACCGGCCTTCCGTCAACTCGTGATGAAAGGTCTTTCACTTCGGACGTCCTTTTGACTCCGGCTGTGCACAGACTTCGGCGTTCGGTCGTCCCACGGCGCTCCTCTCCAGGTCTTGGGATCCGGCTCGAAGGACCAATTTTTGTGAGGGTGATGTTTGGTCACCCGCGCTGTTCGTTTACTAGACTCAGATCAACCACACAGACAACAGGTGGCCTTGCAAGGGAGAGCTGACGAGCAGTTCAAGCTTCCTCTCTCAACTCCGTCCGTCTGCTGCTCGCTCTCCTCTTTTATTTGGTTCACACAACATTGGTATCAAAACAACTTCATGATTCCTTCTCCTCCTATCTCTACGACTTCCTCGTGTCCTTGAACATGATACCTCCCAGTGCTGGGAACATAACAGCTACAATACTTGAGTCAAACACTCATACATTCCTTTTGATTAAACATTCTAAATCTACTTACTATACTTACTATAGCATTGAAACGATAATAGTAATAACAACAATAATTCTTCTCACACTCCTAAGATAACAGTAGAACAAACAACAATCCTGCAAATGTCTCTGTTCTTTATTTCATTTGCTAATGAGTCTACCTTGCCTAACTTCTAAGAGAAGACAGAAACATATGGTGAAACACATAACAAGATAAAGACAATTCTCAACATGGTCCAGGAACAATTTAGCTTTTGTTGCACCTGTTGTTAGCGTGAGAATTGCGTTAGCGCCTGAATCGACAAATATTTCAATGTGTGCTCAGGGATCAACAGATAAAGGTAGCGTAGACACGGAGGACCAACGGCTATGGTCGTCTAGCGAGCACCAGGTGCTGCTAACTGTGCCAGTTTTGTGTCATGTATCAAGACCGAGTCACTCGCCAATGTTCCGGACATTAGCAGACACTGGCCCGGCAGCTCGCTGCAGCATTTTCACGATGTCTCCCTGTCAACACGGACCTGTTTTGAGAACTTAAAGGAAGAAATGTTCCGTTTCTGGTGACAAATGTGGCCTAAGTCAGCAACACGTTCTCAAGAAGTTTAGAGATACAGTGAAGCTTAGATATAGACCTCAGGGTCAGGGGTCAGGCCAGGGGTTCATATCCTGCTGTTAAAGAGCAAATGATCTGGCCTAGACCAAAACTACGTCAGTGACGCTAGTCTACACGGTCCAGTTTGAAAAACAACATGTGGTGGCTGTTGGCAAAGTTGTGAGCAGGTGTTGGTAAAAAGGAGGATTCAGAGGATAAGACCATTCAATGTGGGCTCTCACCAAAGTGTCACCCAAAATACCAATTAAAAGCTAGACTTCATTATCCCTCCACTGGCTAACTCCATCATGGCTGAGGCTCCAGAATTTGAGAATGCAAGATTCAATGTAACTTGTGCGATTGTCACTGTCAGAAACAAGTGGGGTGGGGGGGGGGACATTTGCGATCAGCGCGCAGATTCAAATACGGAGTGAATATTACGGTGAAGATCCAGACAAACAATTGTGACGTTAAAAGCCCTCAACAGGGGTCAGAAAAAATGTTGTTTACCGTGTAAATGTATTGAGATAATCGTTTCAACCAAATTCAAGGGCAAAACAGTATCATGGGGATTGGGGGAGAGAACCAATAAATATCTAGTGCAGCCATTTATGGTCCTGGAGTGATGAAAACATTTCCCTCGCTACAGAACATTCTGTCAATCAGGCATTCGGTTAGTCAGTGAGTCAGAGGGATGATGGTGAACATGACCAGTGAGGTTCAGCTTCCACTGACTTGGCTCAGATCCTTATTTATCTACCTGTTCACAAGAAGGGCACTGGAAGAGAAAATGTATGTTAAGGAGCTGAGACCCACCATCCAGGAAAACACCCAGGAGAAAAAGGAAGCTACAAGCTCTCAACCTAGCAGGAGTTGGTTTGAACACTAGTCCTGGCTGACGGGCTGTGGAATGAGCATGGCACTTTACTGTTATGATGACTGTCCAACCCCCTGACTCAGTATATTAGCTCACCTTAGAAACAACCAGAATATTGACACCCTTTCTTTCTAATACATGGAGCCTCACAAAAATTTAATTGATTTGTTTTGAGAAGGAGATCAAATAATTTACAACCTGCTCCACCCAAAGAGGGAAGTAAAGGCGACTGAACCGACCTGCAGAACCGGACTGAGGAGACCGAGGTGCACTTGAGAACAGACTGGAGCCGCGTTCAACCGCTGGGACCTGGCTGGAGCTTTGACAGTGTCCTCACGGGCTGGGAAGGTGAGTTTTGTAGAACGCACACGTAGGTCATCACAGACACCCTGAACCGATTCATGTGGACAGGTAGTTGTTCAAAAGAGGAAAATACCGCGAACGACAACGCGATTTCTTTTTTTGTGTGCGTTTATACAGTTGTCAGTATCACAGCGCGGTGCGCGCGCACACACTCACTAACGAGAGACTGCCCTGGGAAACTTGCGGAGAAATTAAATAACTAATAAAAAATAGAATTAGATAAACATTTTTTTAGGATTCCAGTATTTCAGCTGTATGTCTGCAGACCACAACAACAACGACACAACAGTGGTATGAGTGGACAACAGCTGAGAAGCGGATTTTGTGTTGACCCACGCGGAGAAACTGGCGCCTGGTGTGAACGAGAGGTCTGCGGATCGAGCGCGATCGGTCGGTCGGTCGCCGGGCGTAATCTCTGTTTAACGCGACGTCAAATCTGTGTCATCATCTGACGGGCTCTATCGTTCAGATAGTGTTGAGGAAATTTTCCGTTGTAAAACAGGTTCCTCAAGCAGTTCGCTTTCCCAGTAAGGAATAGGCAAACTATCAATTCTGAATCAAATGAATCTCAATGAAATACGAGATTTGTATTTATAATAGAATACTAAAATGACTTACAGAAGCTTCTGGAGTCTTTCCACAGGTCCATGAGCACGGCCTCAGTTCATGAAGAATTGCCCGTGGTTATCTGTGGTGCAAAGATAATACGCCCATCATATTTGTACCACAGCATGGGGGTCGACTCCTCTTGCCAACAGAACTTTTTCTTAGTCTTATCTGATCTTATTTCTCTCAAACAACCAGCTCACGTACCTCCTAACATGTTCCGTTTAGTTTTTGCAGCTAACACCCTTGTATGTAATGTGATGAACACACAATGATTGTAATCACAATGTAGTAACTTGCAGGAGGCTTCTTCTTACTGAAGAATTTATTTTATTTCGGGAACTCGAACAGGTAGCATTGATTTCGGTCAGCACACAGGTATAGCTAACTTCCGCTCTAGTTTCTTCTACACAAGAAATTTCCCGACAGTAAACAACACGTTGTCCCACCTAGTGGCCTGGAAGGCATTTAACATCAATAAACAGGTTTACCACACCCTTCCCCCCTTAAGTGTTTTCTACACCCTTCAATAGGACATTATGAACTTTTTTTTTTCTTAATCCAATTTAAAGTCCTTCAAGTAACTGGGCAACTTGATTTCCCTTCTTGAATGTCGCCTCAGTGGAGTTGGGGTTGTGACAGTTCTTTGTTCTGTCTCAGAACTTCCTACAGCTTCAGTAGTTGCAGGCTCCTCCAACTTCTCCTCACTGAGTACCACCTCCTCAGCTTCCAGCCAGGCTTCACTTCCTTGATCCGTCTGACTGAGTGTCATAGAGGCCGTCTGTGGAAGGTTGTTGCGTTCTTCTGGTCTCCGGTGGTGTGTGTGAATCTGATCCACATGTCTCCTCACCACTCTCCCATCACCTAGCATCACTTTGTATGACACTGGTCCTGTCACTGACTCAATGAGTCCTGGGATCCACTTTGGTCCGAAACTGAAGTTCTGGATCAGCACTGAGTCTCCTGTTTTGAACCAGCGTTCCTTCGCCTTTTTGTTGTGATCTTTTGTCTGTTGTTCTTGTTTTTTCATCACTTTTCTGCTTAGATTTGGGTGAATCGAGTCCAGGGTGCAACGAAGCTTCCTCCCAAGAAGTAGCTCTGCAGGTGATAACCCAGTAGTGGTGTGAGGAGTCACTCTGTAGCTAAATAATACTCTGGCTACTTTAGCTGTCAGTGTTCCCTCGGGGCATTTTTTCATCATTCTCTTGAAAGTTTGTACAGCCCTCTCTGCTAACCCATTACTGGCAGCATGATAGGGTGCAGAGGTCACATGACGAATACCATTTTTTTTCAAAAATTCTTTGAATTCTGTACTGGTGAAACAAGTGCCATTATCAGACACTATCAATTCCGGCAGTCCATGGTTACTAAAGCTGGTACGCAGGCACTCAATTGTGGTGGTTGATGTTGCAGAGTTCACGGGATACACATCCATCCATTTGGAATGTGCATCAATGAGCACAAAAAACATCTTCTCCATAAACGGTCCAGCATAATCCACATGAATGCGGCTCCAGGGTTTGTCTGGCCAGTCCCACGGGTGTAATGGGGCAGGTGCAGGGACGTTGCGGTATTCTAGACAGGTCATGCAGCTCTTAACAGTATCCTCCACCTCTTTGTCCAGCTTTGGCCACCACACATAACTCCTCGCCAATGCTTTCATTCGGGACACTCCTGGGTGGCACTGATGAAGCTGTCTCATGACATTTTCTTGCCCTGCTTTTGGCACAACCACCCTTGAACCCCATAGCACACATCCATCTTTGATGCTGAGTTCATATTTTCTCACCTCATAGGGGCCAAACTCCTCCCTTTTTTCTTTTGATGACCAGCCGTTTTGTACCATCTCCCGCACTCTTGAAAGTACTGGATCTGCGTCTGTCCATGCTTTCACTTGGTCAGCTGTCACCAGTGTGATGTCAGAGCTCTCCAACATGAGAACCCTCTCTTCCAGCTCCTCCTCTGTTACCTCTGGTAAAGGAAGGCGACTTAAGGCATCCGCATTACAGTGATACCTTCCTTCTTTATACACTATTGTGTATTCGTAGGCTCTCAAGGTTACCGCCCACCTCTGTATTCTGGGTGAAGCCATTTGTGGCACAGCTCGCATCTCACTGAAGAGTCCCAACAAAGGCTTGTGATCTGTCACAATAGTGAATTTCCTTCCATAAATGTACTTGTGGAATCTCTTTATTCCAAACATCACAGCTAGTCCTTCCTTGTCCAGCTGGGAATATTTTTTTTCTGCTGGGTTTAGTGTTCTTGAGGTGAATCCAATGGGTCTCTCGGTTCCGTCCGGCATAAAATGCGACAACACAGCACCTACTCCATAAGGTGATGCGTCACATGACAATACAAGGTCCTTTTCTGGGTCATAGTGCACAAGAACCTCGGCAGACTGCATCAATTCCTTTGACTTGTCAAAAGCAGCTTGTTGAGCATCACCCCAATGCCACCTTGTCTCCTTTTGTAACAGTTTGTGTACTGGTGCAAGTACAGTTGAGATATTGGGCAGAAACTTGTTATAATAGTTTAACAGTCCCAGGTACGCCTTCAACTCTGTTACATTTGAAGGTGTGGGTGCCTCTTTGATTGCTTGTACCTTCTCATGTACTGGGTGCAGTCCTGTCGCGTCCACCTTATGACCTAGGAACATCACTTCCTCATTCATGAACAGGCACTTGCTTCTTTTGAGTCTGAGACCTGCTTCTTGTAGCCGTTTCAACACCCTAGCCAATGTCTGCAGGTGCTCCCGGTCGTCTTTCCCTGTGAGGAGGATGTCATCCAAAAAAATGGTCACCTGAGGGATGCCCTGTAACAGTCCCTCCATTGTTCGTTGAAATATTGCTGGGCTTGATGAAACCCCAAAAGGTAGCACCCTGTAGGTGAATAACCCCTTGTGAGTATTTATGGTCACATACTTCTTTGCTTCTTCGTCCAAGGAAATCTGGTGGTATGCATGACTGAGATCCAATTTTGAGAATTTCTGTCCACCTGACAGTGTGGCAAACAGATCCTCAATTTTGGGAATTGGGTACTGCTCCAACTTTGAGATCTGGTTTACCGTCAGTTTATAATCTCCACATAGCCTTACTGTATCATCAGGTTTCAACACGGGAACCACTGGAGTAGCCCACTCTGAATGTTTCACAGGTTCTATGATTTTCTGTGCAAGGAGTCTGTCAAGCTCCGCCTCTACTCTTCCTCTCATGGCATATGGTACAGGTCGGGCTTTAAAAAACCTGGGGGCTGCTTCCTTGTCTACATATATTTTCGCTGGGGGGCCTTTAAATCTTCCAAGTTCATCCTTAAACACTTCTCCATACTCCCCCAGTACCTCATCCAACGTCTCTTCTGCCACATTGTGGATTTGGGTTTCGGGTCTCATCTGGACTTCCTCTGCAGTCTCTACCCGGACGTGATGGACCTGGGGTGTTTCTCTCCACTGTAAACCTAGCCTCCTAATCCAGTACCTGCCTACCAAACTGGGGCCTGCACCTCCTACCACAACCACAGGTAAGTCTAGGGCTCGCCCTTGGTTCTGCACCTTAACTACAGCGGCTCCTAAGACTTTTACCTTGTGCCCTGTATATGTTTTGAGCCTGACTCGACATGGGCATAACTTTGGTGTTCCTTTTCCCCTGAGAGTTTTGAAAACTGAGTAGTTAACTACTGTAACACCACAACCTGAATCCATTTCAAACTGTGTGTCTGTCCCATTTACTGTCAAAGTCTCTATAAATGGAGCTTCTGCTGGTATGTCAAGTTCGTCCAATTTGTACAATGTGTACATGACTTCCTCTGAGTCTATGTTATCTTTTTCGCCTTCCCCCTGGCTGACATAATTTGCTCCCTGAGCTCTCCCCTGTTTGCCTGTCTGCACTCCACCTCCTTTGGCCCTCAAGTTCTTTGCTGAGCCCTTAAACCTACACACTTTTTGAATGTGGCCAACTTTCCCACACTTGTGACAGGTTTCCTTAATAAATCTACAGTCCCCAGCCATGTGCTGGTCACTACCACACCTGTAGCAAACTTTACGCTGGTTCTGCTGGGTATATGGGGTCTGCTTTGAATACACCTTATGCACCGCCTGGGGTGCCCTCATGTACTGGGGCACGAACTCCGGAGACTGCAAGTCCTTCACATCTTTGCACGCCGTCTCAATGGCCTGCGCCAACTTCAGCGCCTTGTCGAAGGTCAAATCCGGCTCCGAAAGCAGTCTGCGCTGTATGCGATCATCCACGATGCCACAAACCAGCCTATCCCGGATCATTTCCGACAGCTTGTCCCCGTAGTTGCAGTCTTGAGCCAGTTTCCTCAGCACAGCTACAAACTCCATAACTGTCTCCCCCTGCTTCCTGTATCTGGAGTTAAACTTACAACGTTGCACAATCTCGCTCGGTTTTGGGTTGAAATGATCCTTCAACAACTTCACCAGTTCATCAAAAGTCTTGTCACCCGGTTTGGCGGGGCTGACTAAGTTCCTCATGAGACTGTAAGTCTGACTGCCCACTGCACTCAGCAAAATATCTTTACGTCTACCTGCATCGTCGATCCCATTAGCTCTGAAAAAATGGTGGAGTACTTCACAATATTCTTCCCACTTCTGGGATTGACCATCAAAAGGAGCGGTGCTTCCAATCATAGCCGCCATGTTCTTTTTTCCACAGCCACAGAGTCCGGTCTGCAAGGTTTACTTAGCCCCTCAGCAGCCGCTTTCATTCCTCTGTATCCATCCGAGGCATCTGTGGTGACTTTATCCTCGTCGCCATTTATGTAGTAACTTGCAGGAGGCTTCTTCTTACTGAAGAATTTATTTTATTTCGGGAACTCGAACAGGTAGCATTGATTTCGGTCAGCACACAGGTATAGCTAACTTCCGCTCTAGTTTCTTCTACACAAGAAATTTCCCGACAGTAAACAACACGTTGTCCCACCTAGTGGCCTGGAAGGCATTTAACATCAATAAACAGGTTTACCACACACAATAATCACAATCACTGCTCTGGAATCTCATACATGATATTTAAAGGTATAATGCAGACAATTATAACGTGTTACATTGTTCTTGCATTCATTGAGCCTTTTTCCCTTCACAGATGAATCCACCAAATGTGAAAAAATCACTATGTTTGGCCATAGCAGCTGCCATTGGTCTCACCTGCAGTGCAGTTTTTGCATTTTTATTATATTTTGAGACCTCGACTTCCTCTTGTCAGTATCCCAGCCACAGCCAGGATCACAGTGTGGCAGAACCACAAGAGAAGCCCATAGTTCTTTTGTGGTTCTGGCCTCTCAGTGTGAAGTTTGACTTCAAGGATTGCCCCACCTACTTCAATATTGACAGCTGTATCCTGACGGATGACAGATCTCTGTACAGCAAAGCAAAGGGAGTCATTTTCTATCACAAAGACACATATTGGTACACAGACACCTTGCCCAAAGATCCACGTCCATATTTTCAGAGGTGGATTTGGTTCAATGTGGAATCCCCAACAAACACACCGAGGAAACCAGGCATTGAACACCTCTTTAACCTGACACTAAGCTACAGGAGAGATGGGGGCATTGTGGAGAGGTACGAGATGTCAATACCAGACTCGGATACAACAGAAGACTTTGTTCTGCCCAAAAAAGACAAAATGGTCTGTTGGATCGTCAGCAACAATAGCCCGGTAACAGGAACGAGCACAAGAGACAAGTACTATCGTGAGCTATCCCAACACATCAAGGTGGATGTTTTCGGCAAAGCTTATGGAAATTTCCTACGTTATGAAGAATATTATTCCACCATTGCCAGCTGTAAATTCTATCTGGCATTTGAGAACTCCATCCACAGAGATTACATGACGGAGAAGATTAACGGGCCCTTTGCAGCTGGATCAGTTCCTGTAGTTTTGGGACCTCCGAGAGAAAACTATGAGCAGTTCTATCCCTCCAATTCCTTCATTCACGTTAATGACTTTCCTGATGTAAAGTCTCTTGCAGAGTTTCTGCTCTCGCTGGACAAGAATGAAGAGAATTACATGCGCTACTTTGAGTGGAGGAAGTTCTTTACAGTCACCCCTCATCTCCTAACTGTAGCCAAGGAGTTCATTCACCCCATCTGCTTCACCTGTGACTACATTGCCAGAGACAGTGAGTTCAGCGTGATACCAGATATCTATGATTGGTATTTTAACTGACTGTATCTGCACAGGTTTTGTCTTTGCGATTGCAAGGTCCATCCTGCTGTTCTGGTATCACAGTACTGAACTAGAACCACTCAACCATGCTGTACTGGTAACCTATTCCCTAGGGCATATGGTTTTTTTTTGCATCTATTCAGTTTAATTTGAATGATTTTAATTTTTTCTATCTAATCTGGTAAAATGGGAAGTTTACTCATGTAGAGTTGTAAGGTCCAGTTTGTGTGATAAGTCTGGGGTGTTTTCCAAATATATATTTTGTGCATGTCAACTATGAAGTCTTTTTTTATAAAAGCAAATTTATGCAAGTAAAAAAAAGTTGAAAACCGTCAGTTTTCAGATCTCTTCTGATCTGTGACCGAGCTAACACGGGTAATATGATACAGAATCCAGCTCATGTCAGTGGCTGACGACAAGTGTCCACAGGTCTCAGACCAGGTTGCCACCCTAGTCTGAAAACACGGACTCATCACTAAAAGTTGCCTCCATTTTTGTCCTTTGAGCAGGAAAAATCCCCAATTTGGGTGACTTCTATAATAATGAAATGGGGCAGTTGTGGTGCTGCTCCACCTGTCTGGAACCAGCTTCTCATTGACTAATGAGGCACCGTTATGTTGCTGCAGCACTGCTGCTGCCAGAATGCAGCTCTCTTGACCAATAGAAAGAGGTGTTCGTGTTGCTAAGATACACCTGCCAAGCTACTTTCACACAAGAGCAATGGCAGAAACAAAAAAGCCATTGCAGAATGGCAAAAAAAAGACCAAATCTTAATTTACCGATTTGTTCCGTTTAATAGCCCCATGGCTTTGATCATCATTTGATCAAAGTCCCTCCAGAATCTGCAACATTACCAAAATGTTGATCTTTTTGAATTATGTAGCTCACAAACCTTGTCGCATGACCTTGGTGGTGGAAATAAGTAGCACGATGCAAAACTGAAAGCTGGCAGACAAATGACGGGTGCTTTGAAAATAACTTTATTGTCCATAAGAAATAACAGTGAAACGGGACATTCACGCTGCTTCCATTCCGTCTGAAGTAGCTCAAACCTCCTCCAGCCTCGATAAACAGCATCTCTACATATACATGGAAATACCACGACAAATAAAGGAAGAGAAATGTGTGAACACTGGATCAGTTATCGGTTTTTCAAAAGATAAGCTTTTGAAAACGTTACGTGTGGAGCGGCGCTACAATGCAGCTGTCCTCAGTGTCCAAGAAGGCCAGTGCCTGCAAAGAGGAAGAGAAAACCAGTCACATAGTGACCAAAACCATTATTAGCCGCCAGCCTCAACACCACATGCATCACCTGTTTTTGTGCTTATTAGTTTTAATAGGAAACAGTTTTCAGTCAAAAGCTCTTTTTAAGACCAGTTTTCTTCACTCCAACCTCTAACTTGTCTTTGCTCATTTGGTTTAGTTTAGGGTCTTGTTAGTCAGGGTCAAATTAGTCAGGGTTAGGGTCAGACGTCCCAGATTAGAGGCGATGCAAGAAAACCACTGCGCTCACCTTTGAATCCCTCTTCAGGCGTTCCTACTGTAAGGGGAGACGAGCCAAAGAGAAAACACTGTCAACATGGTAGAACAAGCGTGCGCACATGAGAGTTACGACACTAACCCTGATACACGTCGTCCATGGCGGCATAGTCCGACACTGGCTCGTCCACCTGTGGAAAAAGAGAAGAATTGAACCGTTGGCCAGACAAAGTGTGTAGAGACGCAATAAAGCTTCAACACTTTGAAAATGGAGGTGCGGCCTACGGAGCGCGAGTGGGGACATTTGCGATCAGCGCGCAGATGAAGATCCAGACAAACAATTGTGACGTTAAAAGCCCTCAACAGGGGTCAGAAAAAATGTTGTTTACCGTGTAAATGTATTGAGATAATCGTTTCAACCAAATTCAAGGGCAAAACAGTATCATGGGGATTGGGGGAGAGAACCAATAAATATCTAGTGCAGCCATTTATGGTCCTGGAGTGATGAAAACATTTCCCTCGCTACAGAACATTCTGTCAATCAGGCATTGGTTAGTCAGTGAGTCAGTCAGTCAGTCAGAGGGATGATGGTGAACATGAGGTTCAGCTTCCACTGACTTGGCTCAGATCCTTATTTATCTACCTGTTCACAAGAAGGGCGCTGGAAGAGAAAATGTATGTTAAGGAGCTGAGACCCACCATCCAGGAAAACACCCAGGAGAAAAAGGAAGCTACAAGCTACAACCTAGCAGGAGTTGGTTTGAACACTAGTCCTGGCTGACGGGCTGTGGAATGAGCATGGCACTTTACTGTTATGATGACTGTCCAACCCCCTGACTCAGTATATTAGCTCACCTTAGAAACAACCAGAATATTGACACCCTTTCTTTCTAATGCATGGAGCCTCACAAAAATTTAATTGATTTGTTTTGAGAAGGAGATCAAATAATTTACAACCTGCTCCACCCAAAGAGGGAAGTAAAGGCGACTGAACCGACCTGCAGAACCGGACTGAGGAGACCGAGGTGCACTTGAGGACAGACTGAAAAATTGAAAATGTGGCTTTAGATTCAGATAAGAGTACGATATGGATGGAAATGTTGATCTGGGTCCCAGGTTTGATCCTGTTGCTACAGAAGAAGACTGAAGTCTGCTTGAATCCCTGGCATTAAGAGTAAACCAGGATAGAAAAATCAGTTTCACGTTTCAGCCTGTTGTGCTGAGACATGAGTGTACCGTACATCCTGCTTTCAAACATCTAGATTAAAAGTGTTGAAAATTGCCTAAAAGTTTGTGAGACAAAAAGTGCTGCATTTGTGTCCCCATGAAAATGTTGGAATTATACATTTAAAATAAACTGGAACCTGCACATTGTTGTAGCTAGGTGTGTTTGCTCACAAATTACATCCTTTGGGGCAGAAATACTCCTCTGTGTTGAGGAGGATAGAGGACAGAGTGAAATGGAATTTGATTGTGGAATGTAAATTGTATACAAAAGGAAGAAATTGAAATGGTATTCTATTGTGAAATGTAAATTGAGAGCAAAAGGAAGGGTATGATGGAGACTGGGAGAGCAGACGGAGGCCATTTGGTTCCTCATTCATTTACATGGAAACAAAGGTTGAAGGAAGACCAGCGTCAAAGGACTGAGGGGGGGACATCCTCAGTCATTCAACTTCTTGCGCCAGCCGGAACACCCGCTGTGAAGGCACCAAACTCCTGAGGTGCATACAGTGCACACCTACTGTGTTGGCGTCCTGTGCATGCAGCAAACACATGCTGTGAAGACGTCTGCACCTCAGAGGCAGGCCTTCAACTATATAAGATCAGAACTGTATACATTGAGCAGAGATCTCTCCGCATGCTTCCGTGTGTGTATCCTGACCGACTGACTGGATTAAAACCATCTCCTACGCAGTAACTTAGATTAATAGTTTTTCTTCTCCAAACGGCTAAAAATTCCGCGACAAGAGACAGACAAATCCAATCAGGAGCAGACACCTGTAACTATACCAATGACAGCACTGTTGAAGTTCTAATAAAACCAGTTGAAAGCAATACATTGTCTGAAGCTCTAAGAACATCATTTCTGTGCTGTAATGAAACTGATTGCTCCTCTGCAGGTGGTTGTTGGATCGCGATACCTCCTGTATGTAGTTGCCGATCCGCGTGTTCGTTGAATGAAGACTTCGAGAAGTAAAGTACCAATTTCAAAATGTATTTAACAATAGAATCAATTCCAGATACAAATATTACAGAGCTCCGGGCCAGTTCATAACCCTAGCAACAACAGAGTCAATTGTCAGGGCATGAAGTCTGACAACCTAACTATCCCTTGGCCCAGTCCTTTATAGTCACACACATGCAAATTCACAATGTCCATGCAATCCAATCCAGTTCCTCTGCTGGGATGACCTCGTCCTCTTCTTCCAGCCTCCTTTGGTGTTGATACAGTCCTTCTTTTCCATTGCTTTCCCAGGTGGCCAGATCCCATTCTTCATGCAAATGTGATCATCATCAATCCCCCTGATATCCTGTTTACAATGAGTGTTTGACACCCCCTGCCTGACTGGCTCCTGCCTGACTGGCTCCTGTGAGGGTGATGTTTGGTCACCCGCGCTGTTCGTTTACTAGACTCAGATCAACCACACAGACAACAGGTGGCCTTGCAAGGGAGAGCTGACGAGCAGTTCAAGCTTCCTCTCTCAACTCCGTCCGTCTGCTGCTCGCTCTCCTCTTTTATTTGGTTCACACAACATTGGTATCAAAACAACTTCATGATTCCTTCTCCTCCTATCTCTACGACTTCCTCGTGTCCTTGAACATGATACCTCCCAGTGCTGGGAACATAACAGCTACAATACTTGAGTCAAACACTCATACATTCCTTTTGATTAAACATTCTAAATCTACTTACTATACTTACTATAGCATTGAAACGATAATAGTAATAACAACAATAATTCTTCTCACATTTCCCTCCTGTTTATCGTTAAATGCGTCTAGATTCTCATTGTCAGTATTACATCATTTCATTTCATGAAATTTAAATGCATTACGTCATTTTCCTAGAAACACATTTCTTACACTCAGAGTTCAACATGTGTACAGCTTAAGACATCTTAAACATTTCATTTACATCGTGCATCACATTTGTCCATTCTTCTTCTGATTCCTCTTCATCGTTGTCCAGTAGAGATCGTTCTTCCACCTGCAGCAAAGTACTAGTAACAGCTGATCCCACGAGCCGGCCAATGCAACCCCGAACAAGAGGTACTACACAGCAAGCTAGTATGGCTAATACTAGCAGCACTATCCCTATCATCATTCCTATCTTGAACAACAGTTCCCTCCACCTTGACAACATTCCTGTAAGCCAGTCTGGTGGGGGACTACCATCATCAATCATAGCTCTCTGTAGCTTAGTTAAATTTTTCAATGTGCTATCTATCAGGTGACCGTCCGCATCATTCTCTGGGATGAACGTACAACAGTAATCTCCTACCATTGCACACACTCCTCCCTGGGGGGCCGTTATGAGATCTAAGGCCATCCTATTCTGCATGGTCATCAGTCTTAGCGCTGTCATTTCTTCCTTGACTCCTGTGAGAGCAAATTAGCAAATACTTTCAACCTGTAATCAACTGTTTCCAATCTCAATATGTTCTTTCCTATTCCTAGCCACGGAAAGAGAGTCATGATCACTTTATTTCCGGTTGACCAATGCTTAAACTCTCGTGGTACATCTGTGCCCCACACTGAGTCATGTGGTTTGAACTCGTCATTCAAATCTCTCCTGGAACGCAACTGTGGTGCAGATCTAGCATTAGCAGCATAAATTATGACTGTGTGATCCTTGAGATGTACTGGAGCACACACTCCTGACCAGTTTGCTGGTAGGTCTGCATACGCATTGTGTCCACATAACCACCATCCCTTATCCACTAATTGCGTGCCTTTGTCTCCTGGCGCGAAAGCGGGATAGTTACATGTACAGTTATAACCTTCTGGACACCTCTGTGTTGAATGATTCTGTGTCCAAGCTGTGAAAGTAGCATAGCGCCACCATGTATTCAAACTGTAAGTGTGTGAGGACTCTGGATTTTGTTCTAACCATGAATGTTCTAAATGGCTAACTGCGGTGCGTTTAGCGCGCGCGTAGCTCTCATCCTGTCTCAGAGCATCTTTCTGTCCCTGATTACCTCCCTCCTGTCGGAAGTTCCAAAGACCAAAACTCACAAGTCCTGCCGTCACAGCACTCACCACAATTAGGAAGAACAACTTCATTTCCTTTTAGATCCTCTTCACAGGTTCCGACGGGGTTCAGCCGTTGCTGGACCTATACAGGCCGTCAGCCGTTTACGGAGAGTCCGCCACTGCTCCCTCGCCTTCACCTGGAAGAATTTTCTGTTTCTTACAATGTGAAAGGTGTATCCACGACAGTTTTCCGTCCACTCGAACTGCAGTCTTTGTGGTCAGCTGTACTTGATAAGGGCCTTCCCATCTAGGCGTGTTCCACCTCTTCCGCACAAACTTCTTCACCCACACGTAGTCGCCCGGTTGAATGGGTTCCTGGGGGGTGGAATCTGTGGAAGACACAGGACTAGGCAGAACATTTACTGTATTCACACATCGGTTAAGTAACACTTTTTTCAGATAATCTGCTATTGTTTCTTCAACATGTTTTAGCTCATTTGTTGTTGCAAAGTATGGTAGGCAATAAGGCCGCCCATATAATGCTTCAAAGGGTGTGATGCCTGTTTTCTTGTGTGGTGTTATGTGCATCCATAATTTCACCAGGTCGAGACAAAACATCCAGTTCTTTCCTGTCTCGTCCATACATTTCTTCAGTCTGTTCTTAATAGTACCGTTGACTCTTTCAACCAACCCTGCACTCTGAGGGTGGTATGCGCAGTGATTCTTCAAATCAATGCCCAAAGTTACTCCTACAGTTTTCACTATCTCATTTACAAAATGGCTTCCATTGTCGCTCCAGATGACCTTCGGGATGCCAAACCTGGGAATGATTTCTCTACATAAAACTTTTGCTACTGTCAGTGCATCTGCTTTTGCTGTGGGGAAAATTTCTACCCACCTAGTAAATCCATCTAACACTACTAGACAATATTGTTTACCTTCACATGGTGTTAGCTGAATAAAATCTAGAAAAACTGTGTGAAATGGATGATTTGGTAATGGTGTAGTGCCTGCAGGGGCCTTAAGGGCTCCCTGTGGGCTGTGTTTTACACAAATAGCACATTGTGAACAAAAATTTTTTGAGTATGTATGAAATCCTATAGTATAATAATGTTCATTAACCATCTGTACCATCCCTCCTGTTGAGACATGGCATGGCCCATGGCTCACTAATGCTGCCCATTTATGCATATTCCGGGGAAGGATTGGCTTGTTTCCTATGGTTAATAGTCCTTTATCATCCAGTTTGGCTCCTCGCTTCTTCCACGTGGCCTTTTCTTTTTCTGGAGCACTTTGTTGCATTTCTTTTAGAATATCATTATCTGCAGGTTCTAAGGTAAATGATTCCTCATTATCAAGAAGTGTGTTGTTATTTGCTGCAGCCTTTGCGGCTCTGTCAGCAAAGGCATTGCCTTGTGAGACTGCGTCTGTGTTGTTAGTATGTGCAGTGCATTTACATACAGCTATTTTACGTGGCTGCTGTACTGCTGCCAATAACTTTTTTAACAGTTCTGCATGCATGACCGGTTTGCCGTCGACGTTTTCATCCCTCTTAAATTCCATTGTTGAGCAAACACAAACAGCGTGGAAAAAACATATTGACTATCTGTGTAAATGGTAACATCTTGTCCTTTGCTTAGTTCACAGGCACGTGTGAGTGCGACGAGTTCTGCTGCTTGAGCAGAATAGGAGGAGGGAAGTGATTTCGCCTCCACCACCTCAGTTGCTGTAACTACTGCATAGGCAGTTCTAGTGCGTCCACAGTCATCCTTTCTCGACGATCCATCCACAAATAGTGTCTGTCCTGTAGTCAACGCGACATCACTGAGATCTGGTCGCGGCAGGACCTTGGTGGAGACCTCATCCAAGCAGTTGTGCTGGTGTCCCTCTTCTGCGGTGGGTAGCAGCGTCGCTGGGTTTAAGGTCGTACAGCGTCGAATCGTCAGATTCGGCTGAGAGAGCAACACTGCCATGCAGGAAAGATGACGTGCGGGCGACAGGAATGCTATCTTACTTTGTAGCAGCAGTATTGACACTGCATGTGGAACTAGCAAAGTTAGCTCATGATATAGCACCACTCCTGCGGAGGCTTTCACTGCCTCAGACGCTGCCACCACTGCTTTAACGCATGGTGGGAGTGCACAAACTACGGAATCTAGCTTGTGGGAGTAATAGGCCACTGGCTGCCTCTTATCTCCGTGTTTTTGCAACAAAACTGAAGTCATAAAATTACCTTTGCAATCTACGACCTGCTCAAAAGGCTTCTGATAGTCTGGCAGCTTTAACACTCCAGCACCTACAAGGGCCTGCTTTGTGTGTGTAAATGCTTTTTCAGCTTCAGGGGTCCAAGTTAACACATCAGTCATTGCTAAGGGATTATCATACATCAATGCTTGTAAAGGGGCAGTTATTTTCGCATAATCTAAGATCCATGATCTGCAAAAATTCACTAGTCCTAAGAATGACATCATCTGCTTCTCTTACCCACAGATTAACCATTCTATCTACAGACCACATTCCTTCGGCTGTGGTACGAATCATCAACTAAAGCTGAGAGATAAGATCTCTTCCTAACAGATTTACGGGACATGTGGTGGAGATCACGAAAGGGGCTTTAAGTGTGATTCCACAGGGTCACAAACATCTACAGGAACTGACATTCTTTCTTTAGTTATGAGACCATTTGCTGATCTCACAAAAATCTGTGTAGAAGTTGGCTTTAGGGCTATTGGATCTCTAATTACTGATTTACCTGCACCCGTGTCTACTAAGAATGTTAAAGAATTACCTAACACGGTCAGTTGTACTTCTGGTTTGCCTTCAGCAAACAGGAAGATGGTTTCTAAGTCTAAAACATCTTCTAAGTCATCTTTTTCAAATTGGTCAAATTTTGTGCCCTGATTTGTTTTAATTTTTGTGACATCTTTTTCCGGTTCTAGTCATTGTTGAGGTGGATTAGAACCTTGCTGCTGTCCTCTATTGTATCTCTGGTCACGTTGTTTCTTTTTGCAATCACGTTCCCAGTGTCCATAATTTTTACAATAATGACACCGATCATTTTCACGGGAATTGCCTCCTCCTCCCCTTCCGCCTCGGCCTCGCCCACGTCCGCGGCCTCGGCTTGGGAGAGGGTTGGCATTGAAAAACATGCCTGTTGATTGGTTCTTACTTTTTTGGCATTGTCTTTCAGCATGCATAGCATGTTGTTCATAGCGGTTTAGGTTACTAGTTCCGAAATCAACTAATTGTCTCTCTACCCAGGTTTTTATCTCTGATTTTGATCCCCCATGTATAGCTTGCTTTAATTGCTGTTGGTAGGGACCTTCTGGTTCTTCCGCATACGGAATTCCACTATTTTTCCGGAACACATCTTTCATTCTCATGCTATAGTCTTCAAAACTTTCGTCAGTCTTTTGTCTCGTGGCCGTAATGGCGCTGTAGTCAGCTCGTCTGGTAAAAGTAGTTCGCATGTGCTCGTACAGTCTGTCAAGTCTGTCATTTAGTTCTTGGCTGCCAGGCTGCCATGGTTGTTGAGTGGCTGGATCCACTGGGACCCAATCTCCTCTAACAGTGCCCCATTTCTTGCCATTAACGCACATGAGGACTTGCTGGGTTTCAGTATGGTAACTTCTTTTAATTTTATAATATTGCCTGGCCTGTCTAAGTTACCATCCCAATCGAACTTAGTCATCCACAGCTGAACATATGAGCATGAACCTGGATATTTGTCTTCCATGTGTTTACATGATGCTGGGATTTCGAATTCAGCACCTTTTGTGGAATGTTGGTTGCCCATGTTTGCACTTTATTTCATCAGTTTTTATGTATTTGAATGGAGACGCCTGATCTCCCGACTGAACAACCCTCAATCCATACAGGATATCTAGTTCAGCCCCCCTGCCGTGGCCTTATAGTCAATCGTTCTCGATCAGGAGAGTATACACCAGGCTTCTACCTCCGAGGAGGCGGGTGTATCTTGCCTCTGCTTCTCTCCCGATGACCAGGCAGGCAATACCGCGGTATTTTCTGTGTAGCGCTTTTTGTGTCTTATACTCACTCCGTTGTCGCTATGGTTTCTCTCTGAGTTGTTTTAGTGCCTTCCTCCCGTCACTGGAGATGGTCGCCCTGGGAGGGACGAAGACCGGCCTTCCGTCAACTCGTGATGAAAGGTCTTTCACTTCGGACGTCCTTTTGACTCCGGCTGTGCACAGACTTCGGCGTTCGGTCGTCCCACGGCGCTCCTCTCCAGGTCTTGGGATCCGGCTCGAAGGACCAATTTTTGTGAGGGTGATGTTTGGTCACCCGCGCTGTTCGTTTACTAGACTCAGATCAACCACACAGACAACAGGTGGCCTTGCAAGGGAGAGCTGACGAGCAGTTCAAGCTTCCTCTCTCAACTCCGTCCGTCTGCTGCTCGCTCTCCTCTTTTATTTGGTTCACACAACATTGGTATCAAAACAACTTCATGATTCCTTCTCCTCCTATCTCTACGACTTCCTCGTGTCCTTGAACATGATACCTCCCAGTGCTGGGAACATAACAGCTACAATACTTGAGTCAAACACTCATACATTCCTTTTGATTAAACATTCTAAATCTACTTACTATACTTACTATAGCATTGAAACGATAATAGTAATAACAACAATAATTCTTCTCACACTCCTAAGATAACAGTAGAACAAACAACAATCCTGCAAATGTCTCTGTTCTTTATTTCATTTGCTAATGAGTCTACCTTGCCTAACTTCTAAGAGAAGACAGAAACATATGGTGAAACACATAACAAGATAAAGACAATTCTCAACATGGTCCAGGAACAATTTAGCTTTTGTTGCACCTGTTGTTAGCGTGAGAATTGCGTTAGCGCCTGAATCGACAAATATTTCAATGTGTGCTCAGGGATCAACAGATAAAGGTAGCGTAGACACGGAGGACCAACGGCTATGGTCGTCTAGCGAGCACCAGGTGCTGCTAACTGTGCCAGTTTTGTGTCATGTATCAAGACCGAGTCACTCGCCAATGTTCCGGACATTAGCAGACACTGGCCCGGCAGCTCGCTGCAGCATTTTCACGATGTCTCCCTGTCAACACGGACCTGTTTTGAGAACTTAAAGGAAGAAATGTTCCGTTTCTGGTGACAAATGTGGCCTAAGTCAGCAACACGTTCTCAAGAAGTTTAGAGATACAGTGAAGCTTAGATATAGACCTCAGGGTCAGGGGTCAGGCCAGGGGTTCATATCCTGCTGTTAAAGAGCAAATGATCTGGCCTAGACCAAAACTACGTCAGTGACGCTAGTCTACACGGTCCAGTTTGAAAAACAACATGTGGTGGCTGTTGGCAAAGTTGTGAGCAGGTGTTGGTAAAAAGGAGGATTCAGAGGATAAGACCATTCAATGTGGGCTCTCACCAAAGTGTCACCCAAAATACCAATTAAAAGCTAGACTTCATTATCCCTCCACTGGCTAACTCCATCATGGCTGAGGCTCCAGAATTTGAGAATGCAAGATTCAATGTAACTTGTGCGATTGTCACTGTCAGAAACAAGTGGGGTGGGGGGGGGGACATTTGCGATCAGCGCGCAGATTCAAATACGGAGTGAATATTACGGTGAAGATCCAGACAAACAATTGTGACGTTAAAAGCCCTCAACAGGGGTCAGAAAAAATGTTGTTTACCGTGTAAATGTATTGAGATAATCGTTTCAACCAAATTCAAGGGCAAAACAGTATCATGGGGATTGGGGGAGAGAACCAATAAATATCTAGTGCAGCCATTTATGGTCCTGGAGTGATGAAAACATTTCCCTCGCTACAGAACATTCTGTCAATCAGGCATTCGGTTAGTCAGTGAGTCAGAGGGATGATGGTGAACATGACCAGTGAGGTTCAGCTTCCACTGACTTGGCTCAGATCCTTATTTATCTACCTGTTCACAAGAAGGGCACTGGAAGAGAAAATGTATGTTAAGGAGCTGAGACCCACCATCCAGGAAAACACCCAGGAGAAAAAGGAAGCTACAAGCTCTCAACCTAGCAGGAGTTGGTTTGAACACTAGTCCTGGCTGACGGGCTGTGGAATGAGCATGGCACTTTACTGTTATGATGACTGTCCAACCCCCTGACTCAGTATATTAGCTCACCTTAGAAACAACCAGAATATTGACACCCTTTCTTTCTAATACATGGAGCCTCACAAAAATTTAATTGATTTGTTTTGAGAAGGAGATCAAATAATTTACAACCTGCTCCACCCAAAGAGGGAAGTAAAGGCGACTGAACCGACCTGCAGAACCGGACTGAGGAGACCGAGGTGCACTTGAGAACAGACTGGAGCCGCGTTCAACCGCTGGGACCTGGCTGGAGCTTTGACAGTGTCCTCACGGGCTGGGAAGGTGAGTTTTGTAGAACGCACACGTAGGTCATCACAGACACCCTGAACCGATTCATGTGGACAGGTAGTTGTTCAAAAGAGGAAAATACCGCGAACGACAACGCGATTTCTTTTTTTGTGTGCGTTTATACAGTTGTCAGTATCACAGCGCGGTGCGCGCGCACACACTCACTAACGAGAGACTGCCCTGGGAAACTTGCGGAGAAATTAAATAACTAATAAAAAATAGAATTAGATAAACATTTTTTTAGGATTCCAGTATTTCAGCTGTATGTCTGCAGACCACAACAACAACGACACAACAGTGGTATGAGTGGACAACAGCTGAGAAGCGGATTTTGTGTTGACCCACGCGGAGAAACTGGCGCCTGGTGTGAACGAGAGGTCTGCGGATCGAGCGCGATCGGTCGGTCGGTCGCCGGGCGTAATCTCTGTTTAACGCGACGTCAAATCTGTGTCATCATCTGACGGGCTCTATCGTTCAGATAGTGTTGAGGAAATTTTCCGTTGTAAAACAGGTTCCTCAAGCAGTTCGCTTTCCCAGTAAGGAATAGGCAAACTATCAATTCTGAATCAAATGAATCTCAATGAAATACGAGATTTGTATTTATAATAGAATACTAAAATGACTTACAGAAGCTTCTGGAGTCTTTCCACAGGTCCATGAGCACGGCCTCAGTTCATGAAGAATTGCCCGTGGTTATCTGTGGTGCAAAGATAATACGCCCATCATATTTGTACCACAGCATGGGGGTCGACTCCTCTTGCCAACAGAACTTTTTCTTAGTCTTATCTGATCTTATTTCTCTCAAACAACCAGCTCACGTACCTCCTAACATGTTCCGTTTAGTTTTTGCAGCTAACACCCTTGTATGTAATGTGATGAACACACAATGATTGTAATCACAATGTAGTAACTTGCAGGAGGCTTCTTCTTACTGAAGAATTTATTTTATTTCGGGAACTCGAACAGGTAGCATTGATTTCGGTCAGCACACAGGTATAGCTAACTTCCGCTCTAGTTTCTTCTACACAAGAAATTTCCCGACAGTAAACAACACGTTGTCCCACCTAGTGGCCTGGAAGGCATTTAACATCAATAAACAGGTTTACCACACCCTTCCCCCCTTAAGTGTTTTCTACACCCTTCAATAGGACATTATGAACTTTTTTTTTTTCTTAATCCAATTTAAAGTCCTTCAAGTAACTGGGCAACTTGATTTCCCTTCTTGAATGTCGCCTCAGTGGAGTTGGGGTTGTGACAGTTCTTTGTTCTGTCTCAGAACTTCCTACAGCTTCAGTAGTTGCAGGCTCCTCCAACTTCTCCTCACTGAGTACCACCTCCTCAGCTTCCAGCCAGGCTTCACTTCCTTGATCCGTCTGACTGAGTGTCATAGAGGCCGTCTGTGGAAGGTTGTTGCGTTCTTCTGGTCTCCGGTGGTGTGTGTGAATCTGATCCACATGTCTCCTCACCACTCTCCCATCACCTAGCATCACTTTGTATGACACTGGTCCTGTCACTGACTCAATGAGTCCTGGGATCCACTTTGGTCCGAAACTGAAGTTCTGGATCAGCACTGAGTCTCCTGTTTTGAACCAGCGTTCCTTCGCCTTTTTGTTGTGATCTTTTGTCTGTTGTTCTTGTTTTTTCATCACTTTTCTGCTTAGATTTGGGTGAATCGAGTCCAGGGTGCAACGAAGCTTCCTCCCAAGAAGTAGCTCTGCAGGTGATAACCCAGTAGTGGTGTGAGGAGTCACTCTGTAGCTAAATAATACTCTGGCTACTTTAGCTGTCAGTGTTCCCTCGGGGCATTTTTTCATCATTCTCTTGAAAGTTTGTACAGCCCTCTCTGCTAACCCATTACTGGCAGCATGATAGGGTGCAGAGGTCACATGACGAATACCATTTTTTTTCAAAAATTCTTTGAATTCTGTACTGGTGAAACAAGTGCCATTATCAGACACTATCAATTCCGGCAGTCCATGGTTACTAAAGCTGGTACGCAGGCACTCAATTGTGGTGGTTGATGTTGCAGAGTTCACGGGATACACATCCATCCATTTGGAATGTGCATCAATGAGCACAAAAAACATCTTCTCCATAAACGGTCCAGCATAATCCACATGAATGCGGCTCCAGGGTTTGTCTGGCCAGTCCCACGGGTGTAATGGGGCAGGTGCAGGGACGTTGCGGTATTCTAGACAGGTCATGCAGCTCTTAACAGTATCCTCCACCTCTTTGTCCAGCTTTGGCCACCACACATAACTCCTCGCCAATGCTTTCATTCGGGACACTCCTGGGTGGCACTGATGAAGCTGTCTCATGACATTTTCTTGCCCTGCTTTTGGCACAACCACCCTTGAACCCCATAGCACACATCCATCTTTGATGCTGAGTTCATATTTTCTCACCTCATAGGGGCCAAACTCCTCCCTTTTTTCTTTTGATGACCAGCCGTTTTGTACCATCTCCCGCACTCTTGAAAGTACTGGATCTGCGTCTGTCCATGCTTTCACTTGGTCAGCTGTCACCAGTGTGATGTCAGAGCTCTCCAACATGAGAACCCTCTCTTCCAGCTCCTCCTCTGTTACCTCTGGTAAAGGAAGGCGACTTAAGGCATCCGCATTACAGTGATACCTTCCTTCTTTATACACTATTGTGTATTCGTAGGCTCTCAAGGTTACCGCCCACCTCTGTATTCTGGGTGAAGCCATTTGTGGCACAGCTCGCATCTCACTGAAGAGTCCCAACAAAGGCTTGTGATCTGTCACAATAGTGAATTTCCTTCCATAAATGTACTTGTGGAATCTCTTTATTCCAAACATCATAGCTAGTCCTTCCTTGTCCAGCTGGGAATATTTTTTTTCTGCTGGGTTTAGTGTTCTTGAGGTGAATCCAATGGGTCTCTCGGTTCCGTCCGGCATAAAATGCGACAACACAGCACCTACTCCATAAGGTGATGCGTCACATGACAATACAAGGTCCTTTTCTGGGTCATAGTGCACAAGAACCTCGGCAGACTGCATCAATTCCTTTGACTTGTCAAAAGCAGCTTGTTGAGCATCACCCCAATGCCACCTTGTCTCCTTTTGTAACAGTTTGTGTACTGGTGCAAGTACAGTTGAGATATTGGGCAGAAACTTGTTATAATAGTTTAACAGTCCCAGGTACGCCTTCAACTCTGTTACATTTGAAGGTGTGGGTGCCTCTTTGATTGCTTGTACCTTCTCATGTACTGGGTGCAGTCCTGTCGCGTCCACCTTATGACCTAGGAACATCACTTCCTCATTCATGAACAGGCACTTGCTTCTTTTGAGTCTGAGACCTGCTTCTTGTAGCCGTTTCAACACCCTAGCCAATGTCTGCAGGTGCTCCCGGTCGTCTTTCCCTGTGAGGAGGATGTCATCCAAAAAAATGGTCACCTGAGGGATGCCCTGTAACAGTCCCTCCATTGTTCGTTGAAATATTGCTGGGCTTGATGAAACCCCAAAAGGTAGCACCCTGTAGGTGAATAACCCCTTGTGAGTATTTATGGTCACATACTTCTTTGCTTCTTCGTCCAAGGAAATCTGGTGGTATGCATGACTGAGATCCAATTTTGAGAATTTCTGTCCACCTGACAGTGTGGCAAACAGATCCTCAATTTTGGGAATTGGGTACTGCTCCAACTTTGAGATCTGGTTTACCGTCAGTTTATAATCTCCACATAGCCTTACTGTATCATCAGGTTTCAACACGGGAACCACTGGAGTAGCCCACTCTGAATGTTTCACAGGTTCTATGATTTTCTGTGCAAGGAGTCTGTCAAGCTCCGCCTCTACTCTTCCTCTCATGGCATATGGTACAGGTCGGGCTTTAAAAAACCTGGGGGCTGCTTCCTTGTCTACATATATTTTCGCTGGGGGGCCTTTAAATCTTCCAAGTTCATCCTTAAACACTTCTCCATACTCCCCCAGTACCTCATCCAACGTCTCTTCTGCCACATTGTGGATTTGGGTTTCGGGTCTCATCTGGACTTCCTCTGCAGTCTCTACCCGGACGTGATGGACCTGGGGTGTTTCTCTCCACTGTAAACCTAGCCTCCTAATCCAGTACCTGCCTACCAAACTGGGGCCTGCACCTCCTACCACAACCACAGGTAAGTCTAGGGCTCGCCCTTGGTTCTGCACCTTAACTACAGCGGCTCCTAAGACTTTTACCTTGTGCCCTGTATATGTTTTGAGCCTGACTCGACATGGGCATAACTTTGGTGTTCCTTTTCCCCTGAGAGTTTTGAAAACTGAGTAGTTAACTACTGTAACACCACAACCTGAATCCATTTCAAACTGTGTGTCTGTCCCATTTACTGTCAAAGTCTCTATAAATGGAGCTTCTGCTGGTATGTCAAGTTCGTCCAATTTGTACAATGTGTACATGACTTCCTCTGAGTCTATGTTATCTTTTTCGCCTTCCCCCTGGCTGACATAATTTGCTCCCTGAGCTCTCCCCTGTTTGCCTGTCTGCACTCCACCTCCTTTGGCCCTCAAGTTCTTTGCTGAGCCCTTAAACCTACACACTTTTTGAATGTGGCCAACTTTCCCACACTTGTGACAGGTTTCCTTAATAAATCTACAGTCCCCAGCCATGTGCTGGTCACTACCACACCTGTAGCAAACTTTACGCTGGTTCTGCTGGGTATATGGGGTCTGCTTTGAATACACCTTATGCACCGCCTGGGGTGCCCTCATGTACTGGGGCACGAACTCCGGAGACTGCAAGTCCTTCACATCTTTGCACGCCGTCTCAATGGCCTGCGCCAACTTCAGCGCCTTGTCGAAGGTCAAATCCGGCTCCGAAAGCAGTCTGCGCTGTATGCGATCATCCACGATGCCACAAACCAGCCTATCCCGGATCATTTCCGACAGCTTGTCCCCGTAGTTGCAGTCTTGAGCCAGTTTCCTCAGCACAGCTACAAACTCCATAACTGTCTCCCCCTGCTTCCTGTATCTGGAGTTAAACTTACAACGTTGCACAATCTCGCTCGGTTTTGGGTTGAAATGATCCTTCAACAACTTCACCAGTTCATCAAAAGTCTTGTCACCCGGTTTGGCGGGGCTGACTAAGTTCCTCATGAGACTGTAAGTCTGACTGCCCACTGCACTCAGCAAAATATCTTTACGTCTACCTGCATCGTCGATCCCATTAGCTCTGAAAAAATGGTGGAGTACTTCACAATATTCTTCCCACTTCTGGGATTGACCATCAAAAGGAGCGGTGCTTCCAATCATAGCCGCCATGTTCTTTTTTCCACAGCCACAGAGTCCGGTCTGCAAGGTTTACTTAGCCCCTCAGCAGCCGCTTTCATTCCTCTGTATCCATCCGAGGCATCTGTGGTGACTTTATCCTCGTCGCCATTTATGTAGTAACTTGCAGGAGGCTTCTTCTTACTGAAGAATTTATTTTATTTCGGGAACTCGAACAGGTAGCATTGATTTCGGTCAGCACACAGGTATAGCTAACTTCCGCTCTAGTTTCTTCTACACAAGAAATTTCCCGACAGTAAACAACACGTTGTCCCACCTAGTGGCCTGGAAGGCATTTAACATCAATAAACAGGTTTACCACACACAATAATCACAATCACTGCTCTGGAATCTCATACATGATATTTAAAGGTATAATGCAGACAATTATAACGTGTTACATTGTTCTTGCATTCATTGAGCCTTTTTCCCTTCACAGATGAATCCACCAAATGTGAAAAAATCACTATGTTTGGCCATAGCAGCTGCCATTGGTCTCACCTGCAGTGCAGTTTTTGCATTTTTATTATATTTTGAGACCTCGACTTCCTCTTGTCAGTATCCCAGCCACAGCCAGGATCACAGTGTGGCAGAACCACAAGAGAAGCCCATAGTTCTTTTGTGGTTCTGGCCTCTCAGTGTGAAGTTTGACTTCAAGGATTGCCCCACCTACTTCAATATTGACAGCTGTATCCTGACGGATGACAGATCTCTGTACAGCAAAGCAAAGGGAGTCATTTTCTATCACAAAGACACATATTGGTACACAGACACCTTGCCCAAAGATCCACGTCCATATTTTCAGAGGTGGATTTGGTTCAATGTGGAATCCCCAACAAACACACCGAGGAAACCAGGCATTGAACACCTCTTTAACCTGACACTAAGCTACAGGAGAGATGGGGGCATTGTGGAGAGGTACGAGATGTCAATACCAGACTCGGATACAACAGAAGACTTTGTTCTGCCCAAAAAAGACAAAATGGTCTGTTGGATCGTCAGCAACAATAGCCCGGTAACAGGAACGAGCACAAGAGACAAGTACTATCGTGAGCTATCCCAACACATCAAGGTGGATGTTTTCGGCAAAGCTTATGGAAATTTCCTACGTTATGAAGAATATTATTCCACCATTGCCAGCTGTAAATTCTATCTGGCATTTGAGAACTCCATCCACAGAGATTACATGACGGAGAAGATTAACGGGCCCTTTGCAGCTGGATCAGTTCCTGTAGTTTTGGGACCTCCGAGAGAAAACTATGAGCAGTTCTATCCCTCCAATTCCTTCATTCACGTTAATGACTTTCCTGATGTAAAGTCTCTTGCAGAGTTTCTGCTCTCGCTGGACAAGAATGAAGAGAATTACATGCGCTACTTTGAGTGGAGGAAGTTCTTTACAGTCACCCCTCATCTCCTAACTGTAGCCAAGGAGTTCATTCACCCCATCTGCTTCACCTGTGACTACATTGCCAGAGACAGTGAGTTCAGCGTGATACCAGATATCTATGATTGGTATTTTAACTGACTGTATCTGCACAGGTTTTGTCTTTGCGATTGCAAGGTCCATCCTGCTGTTCTGGTATCACAGTACTGAACTAGAACCACTCAACCATGCTGTACTGGTAACCTATTCCCTAGGGCATATGGTTTTTTTTTTGCATCTATTCAGTTTAATTTGAATGATTTTAATTTTTTCTATCTAATCTGGTAAAATGGGAAGTTTACTCATGTAGAGTTGTAAGGTCCAGTTTGTGTGATAAGTCTGGGGTGTTTTCCAAATATATATTTTGTGCATGTCAACTATGAAGTCTTTTTTTATAAAAGCAAATTTATGCAAGTAAAAAAAAGTTGAAAACCGTCAGTTTTCAGATCTCTTCTGATCTGTGACCGAGCTAACACGGGTAATATGATACAGAATCCAGCTCATGTCAGTGGCTGACGACAAGTGTCCACAGGTCTCAGACCAGGTTGCCACCCTAGTCTGAAAACACGGACTCATCACTAAAAGTTGCCTCCATTTTTGTCCTTTGAGCAGGAAAAATCCCCAATTTGGGTGACTTCTATAATAATGAAATGGGGCAGTTGTGGTGCTGCTCCACCTGTCTGGAACCAGCTTCTCATTGACTAATGAGGCACCGTTATGTTGCTGCAGCACTGCTGCTGCCAGAATGCAGCTCTCTTGACCAATAGAAAGAGGTGTTCGTGTTGCTAAGATACACCTGCCAAGCTACTTTCACACAAGAGCAATGGCAGAAACAAAAAAGCCATTGCAGAATGGCAAAAAAAAGACCAAATCTTAATTTACCGATTTGTTCCGTTTAATAGCCCCATGGCTTTGATCATCATTTGATCAAAGTCCCTCCAGAATCTGCAACATTACCAAAATGTTGATCTTTTTGAATTATATAGCTCACAAACCTTGTCGCATGACCTTGGTGGTGGAAATAAGTAGCACGATGCAAAACTGAAAGCTGGCAGACAAATGACGGGTGCTTTGAAAATAACTTTATTGTCCATAAGAAATAACAGTGAAACGGGACATTCACGCTGCTTCCATTCCGTCTGAAGTAGCTCAAACCTCCTCCAGCCTCGATAAACAGCATCTCTACATATACATGGAAATACCACGACAAATAAAGGAAGAGAAATGTGTGAACACTGGATCAGTTATCGGTTTTTCAAAAGATAAGCTTTTGAAAACGTTACGTGTGGAGCGGCGCTACAATGCAGCTGTCCTCAGTGTCCAAGAAGGCCAGTGCCTGCAAAGAGGAAGAGAAAACCAGTCACATAGTGACCAAAACCATTATTAGCCGCCAGCCTCAACACCACATGCATCACCTGTTTTTGTGCTTATTAGTTTTAATAGGAAACAGTTTTCAGTCAAAAGCTCTTTTTAAGACCAGTTTTCTTCACTCCAACCTCTAACTTGTCTTTGCTCATTTGGTTTAGTTTAGGGTCTTGTTAGTCAGGGTCAAATTAGTCAGGGTTAGGGTCAGACGTCCCAGATTAGAGGCGATGCAAGAAAACCACTGCGCTCACCTTTGAATCCCTCTTCAGGCGTTCCTACTGTAAGGGGAGACGAGCCAAAGAGAAAACACTGTCAACATGGTAGAACAAGCGTGCGCACATGAGAGTTACGACACTAACCCTGATACACGTCGTCCATGGCGGCATAGTCCGACACTGGCTCGTCCACCTGTGGAAAAAGAGAAGAATTGAACCGTTGGCCAGACAAAGTGTGTAGAGACGCAATAAAGCTTCAACACTTTGAAAATGGAGGTGCGGCCTACGGAGCGCGAGTGGGGACATTTGCGATCAGCGCGCAGATGAAGATCCAGACAAACAATTGTGACGTTAAAAGCCCTCAACAGGGGTCAGAAAAAATGTTGTTTACCGTGTAAATGTATTGAGATAATCGTTTCAACCAAATTCAAGGGCAAAACAGTATCATGGGGATTGGGGGAGAGAACCAATAAATATCTAGTGCAGCCATTTATGGTCCTGGAGTGATGAAAACATTTCCCTCGCTACAGAACATTCTGTCAATCAGGCATTGGTTAGTCAGTGAGTCAGTCAGTCAGTCAGAGGGATGATGGTGAACATGAGGTTCAGCTTCCACTGACTTGGCTCAGATCCTTATTTATCTACCTGTTCACAAGAAGGGCGCTGGAAGAGAAAATGTATGTTAAGGAGCTGAGACCCACCATCCAGGAAAACACCCAGGAGAAAAAGGAAGCTACAAGCTACAACCTAGCAGGAGTTGGTTTGAACACTAGTCCTGGCTGACGGGCTGTGGAATGAGCATGGCACTTTACTGTTATGATGACTGTCCAACCCCCTGACTCAGTATATTAGCTCACCTTAGAAACAACCAGAATATTGACACCCTTTCTTTCTAATGCATGGAGCCTCACAAAAATTTAATTGATTTGTTTTGAGAAGGAGATCAAATAATTTACAACCTGCTCCACCCAAAGAGGGAAGTAAAGGCGACTGAACCGACCTGCAGAACCGGACTGAGGAGACCGAGGTGCACTTGAGGACAGACTGAAAAATTGAAAATGTGGCTTTAGATTCAGATAAGAGTACGATATGGATGGAAATGTTGATCTGGGTCCCAGGTTTGATCCTGTTGCTACAGAAGAAGACTGAAGTCTGCTTGAATCCCTGGCATTAAGAGTAAACCAGGATAGAAAAATCAGTTTCACGTTTCAGCCTGTTGTGCTGAGACATGAGTGTACCGTACATCCTGCTTTCAAACATCTAGATTAAAAGTGTTGAAAATTGCCTAAAAGTTTGTGAGACAAAAAGTGCTGCATTTGTGTCCCCATGAAAATGTTGGAATTATACATTTAAAATAAACTGGAACCTGCACATTGTTGTAGCTAGGTGTGTTTGCTCACAAATTACATCCTTTGGGGCAGAAATACTCCTCTGTGTTGAGGAGGATAGAGGACAGAGTGAAATGGAATTTGATTGTGGAATGTAAATTGTATACAAAAGGAAGAAATTGAAATGGTATTCTATTGTGAAATGTAAATTGAGAGCAAAAGGAAGGGTATGATGGAGACTGGGAGAGCAGACGGAGGCCATTTGGTTCCTCATTCATTTACATGGAAACAAAGGTTGAAGGAAGACCAGCGTCAAAGGACTGAGGGGGGGACATCCTCAGTCATTCAACTTCTTGCGCCAGCCGGAACACCCGCTGTGAAGGCACCAAACTCCTGAGGTGCATACAGTGCACACCTACTGTGTTGGCGTCCTGTGCATGCAGCAAACACATGCTGTGAAGACGTCTGCACCTCAGAGGCAGGCCTTCAACTATATAAGATCAGAACTGTATACATTGAGCAGAGATCTCTCCGCATGCTTCCGTGTGTGTATCCTGACCGACTGACTGGATTAAAACCATCTCCTACGCAGTAACTTAGATTAATAGTTTTTCTTCTCCAAACGGCTAAAAATTCCGCGACAAGAGACAGACAAATCCAATCAGGAGCAGACACCTGTAACTATACCAATGACAGCACTGTTGAAGTTCTAATAAAACCAGTTGAAAGCAATACATTGTCTGAAGCTCTAAGAACATCATTTCTGTGCTGTAATGAAACTGATTGCTCCTCTGCAGGTGGTTGTTGGATCGCGATACCTCCTGTATGTAGTTGCCGATCCGCGTGTTCGTTGAATGAAGACTTCGAGAAGTAAAGTACCAATTTCAAAATGTATTTAACAATAGAATCAATTCCAGATACAAATATTACAGAGCTCCGGGCCAGTTCATAACCCTAGCAACAACAGAGTCAATTGTCAGGGCATGAAGTCTGACAACCTAACTATCCCTTGGCCCAGTCCTTTATAGTCACACACATGCAAATTCACAATGTCCATGCAATCCAATCCAGTTCCTCTGCTGGGATGACCTCGTCCTCTTCTTCCAGCCTCCTTTGGTGTTGATACAGTCCTTCTTTTCCATTGCTTTCCCAGGTGGCCAGATCCCATTCTTCATGCAAATGTGATCATCATCAATCCCCCTGATATCCTGTTTACAATGAGTGTTTGACACCCCCTGCCTGACTGGCTCCTGCCTGACTGGCTCCTGTGAGGGTGATGTTTGGTCACCCGCGCTGTTCGTTTACTAGACTCAGATCAACCACACAGACAACAGGTGGCCTTGCAAGGGAGAGCTGACGAGCAGTTCAAGCTTCCTCTCTCAACTCCGTCCGTCTGCTGCTCGCTCTCCTCTTTTATTTGGTTCACACAACATTGGTATCAAAACAACTTCATGATTCCTTCTCCTCCTATCTCTACGACTTCCTCGTGTCCTTGAACATGATACCTCCCAGTGCTGGGAACATAACAGCTACAATACTTGAGTCAAACACTCATACATTCCTTTTGATTAAACATTCTAAATCTACTTACTATACTTACTATAGCATTGAAACGATAATAGTAATAACAACAATAATTCTTCTCACATTTCCCTCCTGTTTATCGTTAAATGCGTCTAGATTCTCATTGTCAGTATTACATCATTTCATTTCATGAAATTTAAATGCATTACGTCATTTTCCTAGAAACACATTTCTTACACTCAGAGTTCAACATGTGTACAGCTTAAGACATCTTAAACATTTCATTTACATCGTGCATCACATTTGTCCATTCTTCTTCTGATTCCTCTTCATCGTTGTCCAGTAGAGATCGTTCTTCCACCTGCAGCAAAGTACTAGTAACAGCTGATCCCACGAGCCGGCCAATGCAACCCCGAACAAGAGGTACTACACAGCAAGCTAGTATGGCTAATACTAGCAGCACTATCCCTATCATCATTCCTATCTTGAACAACAGTTCCCTCCACCTTGACAACATTCCTGTAAGCCAGTCTGGTGGGGGACTACCATCATCAATCATAGCTCTCTGTAGCTTAGTTAAATTTTTCAATGTGCTATCTATCAGGTGACCGTCCGCATCATTCTCTGGGATGAACGTACAACAGTAATCTCCTACCATTGCACACACTCCTCCCTGGGGGGCCGTTATGAGATCTAAGGCCATCCTATTCTGCATGGTCATCAGTCTTAGCGCTGTCATTTCTTCCTTGACTCCTGTGAGAGCAAATTAGCAAATACTTTCAACCTGTAATCAACTGTTTCCAATCTCAATATGTTCTTTCCTATTCCTAGCCACGGAAAGAGAGTCATGATCACTTTATTTCCGGTTGACCAATGCTTAAACTCTCGTGGTACATCTGTGCCCCACACTGAGTCATGTGGTTTGAACTCGTCATTCAAATCTCTCCTGGAACGCAACTGTGGTGCAGATCTAGCATTAGCAGCATAAATTATGACTGTGTGATCCTTGAGATGTACTGGAGCACACACTCCTGACCAGTTTGCTGGTAGGTCTGCATACGCATTGTGTCCACATAACCACCATCCCTTATCCACTAATTGCGTGCCTTTGTCTCCTGGCGCGAAAGCGGGATAGTTACATGTACAGTTATAACCTTCTGGACACCTCTGTGTTGAATGATTCTGTGTCCAAGCTGTGAAAGTAGCATAGCGCCACCATGTATTCAAACTGTAAGTGTGTGAGGACTCTGGATTTTGTTCTAACCATGAATGTTCTAAATGGCTAACTGCGGTGCGTTTAGCGCGCGCGTAGCTCTCATCCTGTCTCAGAGCATCTTTCTGTCCCTGATTACCTCCCTCCTGTCGGAAGTTCCAAAGACCAAAACTCACAAGTCCTGCCGTCACAGCACTCACCACAATTAGGAAGAACAACTTCATTTCCTTTTAGATCCTCTTCACAGGTTCCGACGGGGTTCAGCCGTTGCTGGACCTATACAGGCCGTCAGCCGTTTACGGAGAGTCCGCCACTGCTCCCTCGCCTTCACCTGGAAGAATTTTCTGTTTCTTACAATGTGAAAGGTGTATCCACGACAGTTTTCCGTCCACTCGAACTGCAGTCTTTGTGGTCAGCTGTACTTGATAAGGGCCTTCCCATCTAGGCGTGTTCCACCTCTTCCGCACAAACTTCTTCACCCACACGTAGTCGCCCGGTTGAATGGGTTCCTGGGGGGTGGAATCTGTGGAAGACACAGGACTAGGCAGAACATTTACTGTATTCACACATCGGTTAAGTAACACTTTTTTCAGATAATCTGCTATTGTTTCTTCAACATGTTTTAGCTCATTTGTTGTTGCAAAGTATGGTAGGCAATAAGGCCGCCCATATAATGCTTCAAAGGGTGTGATGCCTGTTTTCTTGTGTGGTGTTATGTGCATCCATAATTTCACCAGGTCGAGACAAAACATCCAGTTCTTTCCTGTCTCGTCCATACATTTCTTCAGTCTGTTCTTAATAGTACCGTTGACTCTTTCAACCAACCCTGCACTCTGAGGGTGGTATGCGCAGTGATTCTTCAAATCAATGCCCAAAGTTACTCCTACAGTTTTCACTATCTCATTTACAAAATGGCTTCCATTGTCGCTCCAGATGACCTTCGGGATGCCAAACCTGGGAATGATTTCTCTACATAAAACTTTTGCTACTGTCAGTGCATCTGCTTTTGCTGTGGGGAAAATTTCTACCCACCTAGTAAATCCATCTAACACTACTAGACAATATTGTTTACCTTCACATGGTGTTAGCTGAATAAAATCTAGAAAAACTGTGTGAAATGGATGATTTGGTAATGGTGTAGTGCCTGCAGGGGCCTTAAGGGCTCCCTGTGGGCTGTGTTTTACACAAATAGCACATTGTGAACAAAAATTTTTTGAGTATGTATGAAATCCTATAGTATAATAATGTTCATTAACCATCTGTACCATCCCTCCTGTTGAGACATGGCATGGCCCATGGCTCACTAATGCTGCCCATTTATGCATATTCCGGGGAAGGATTGGCTTGTTTCCTATGGTTAATAGTCCTTTATCATCCAGTTTGGCTCCTCGCTTCTTCCACGTGGCCTTTTCTTTTTCTGGAGCACTTTGTTGCATTTCTTTTAGAATATCATTATCTGCAGGTTCTAAGGTAAATGATTCCTCATTATCAAGAAGTGTGTTGTTATTTGCTGCAGCCTTTGCGGCTCTGTCAGCAAAGGCATTGCCTTGTGAGACTGCGTCTGTGTTGTTAGTATGTGCAGTGCATTTACATACAGCTATTTTACGTGGCTGCTGTACTGCTGCCAATAACTTTTTTAACAGTTCTGCATGCATGACCGGTTTGCCGTCGACGTTTTCATCCCTCTTAAATTCCATTGTTGAGCAAACACAAACAGCGTGGAAAAAACATATTGACTATCTGTGTAAATGGTAACATCTTGTCCTTTGCTTAGTTCACAGGCACGTGTGAGTGCGACGAGTTCTGCTGCTTGAGCAGAATAGGAGGAGGGAAGTGATTTCGCCTCCACCACCTCAGTTGCTGTAACTACTGCATAGGCAGTTCTAGTGCGTCCACAGTCATCCTTTCTCGACGATCCATCCACAAATAGTGTCTGTCCTGTAGTCAACGCGACATCACTGAGATCTGGTCGCGGCAGGACCTTGGTGGAGACCTCATCCAAGCAGTTGTGCTGGTGTCCCTCTTCTGCGGTGGGTAGCAGCGTCGCTGGGTTTAAGGTCGTACAGCGTCGAATCGTTAGATTCGGCTGAGAGAGCAACACTGCCATGCAGGAAAGATGACGTGCGGGCGACAGGAATGCTATCTTACTTTGTAGCAGCAGTATTGACACTGCATGTGGAACTAGCAAAGTTAGCTCATGATATAGCACCACTCCTGCGGAGGCTTTCACTGCCTCAGACGCTGCCACCACTGCTTTAACGCATGGTGGGAGTGCACAAACTACGGAATCTAGCTTGTGGGAGTAATAGGCCACTGGCTGCCTCTTATCTCCGTGTTTTTGCAACAAAACTGAAGTCATAAAATTACCTTTGCAATCTACGACCTGCTCAAAAGGCTTCTGATAGTCTGGCAGCTTTAACACTCCAGCACCTACAAGGGCCTGCTTTGTGTGTGTAAATGCTTTTTCAGCTTCAGGGGTCCAAGTTAACACATCAGTCATTGCTAAGGGATTATCATACATCAATGCTTGTAAAGGGGCAGTTATTTTCGCATAATCTAAGATCCATGATCTGCAAAAATTCACTAGTCCTAAGAATGACATCATCTGCTTCTCTTACCCACAGATTAACCATTCTATCTACAGACCACATTCCTTCGGCTGTGGTACGAATCATCAACTAAAGCTGAGAGATAAGATCTCTTCCTAACAGATTTACGGGACATGTGGTGGAGATCACGAAAGGGGCTTTAAGTGTGATTCCACAGGGTCACAAACATCTACAGGAACTGACATTCTTTCTTTAGTTATGAGACCATTTGCTGATCTCACAAAAATCTGTGTAGAAGTTGGCTTTAGGGCTATTGGATCTCTAATTACTGATTTACCTGCACCCGTGTCTACTAAGAATGTTAAAGAATTACCTAACACGGTCAGTTGTACTTCTGGTTTGCCTTCAGCAAACAGGAAGATGGTTTCTAAGTCTAAAACATCTTCTAAGTCATCTTTTTCAAATTGGTCAAATTTTGTGCCCTGATTTGTTTTAATTTTTGTGACATCTTTTTCCGGTTCTAGTCATTGTTGAGGTGGATTAGAACCTTGCTGCTGTCCTCTATTGTATCTCTGGTCACGTTGTTTCTTTTTGCAATCACGTTCCCAGTGTCCATAATTTTTACAATAATGACACCGATCATTTTCACGGGAATTGCCTCCTCCTCCCCTTCCGCCTCGGCCTCGCCCACGTCCGCGGCCTCGGCTTGGGAGAGGGTTGGCATTGAAAAACATGCCTGTTGATTGGTTCTTACTTTTTTGGCATTGTCTTTCAGCATGCATAGCATGTTGTTCATAGCGGTTTAGGTTACTAGTTCCGAAATCAACTAATTGTCTCTCTACCCAGGTTTTTATCTCTGATTTTGATCCCCCATGTATAGCTTGCTTTAATTGCTGTTGGTAGGGACCTTCTGGTTCTTCCGCATACGGAATTCCACTATTTTTCCGGAACACATCTTTCATTCTCATGCTATAGTCTTCAAAACTTTCGTCAGTCTTTTGTCTCGTGGCCGTAATGGCGCTGTAGTCAGCTCGTCTGGTAAAAGTAGTTCGCATGTGCTCGTACAGTCTGTCAAGTCTGTCATTTAGTTCTTGGCTGCCAGGCTGCCATGGTTGTTGAGTGGCTGGATCCACTGGGACCCAATCTCCTCTAACAGTGCCCCATTTCTTGCCATTAACGCACATGAGGACTTGCTGGGTTTCAGTATGGTAACTTCTTTTAATTTTATAATATTGCCTGGCCTGTCTAAGTTACCATCCCAATCGAACTTAGTCATCCACAGCTGAACATATGAGCATGAACCTGGATATTTGTCTTCCATGTGTTTACATGATGCTGGGATTTCGAATTCAGCACCTTTTGTGGAATGTTGGTTGCCCATGTTTGCACTTTATTTCATCAGTTTTTATGTATTTGAATGGAGACGCCTGATCTCCCGACTGAACAACCCTCAATCCATACAGGATATCTAGTTCAGCCCCCCTGCCGTGGCCTTATAGTCAATCGTTCTCGATCAGGAGAGTATACACCAGGCTTCTACCTCCGAGGAGGCGGGTGTATCTTGCCTCTGCTTCTCTCCCGATGACCAGGCAGGCAATACCGCGGTATTTTCTGTGTAGCGCTTTTTGTGTCTTATACTCACTCCGTTGTCGCTATGGTTTCTCTCTGAGTTGTTTTAGTGCCTTCCTCCCGTCACTGGAGATGGTCGCCCTGGGAGGGACGAAGACCGGCCTTCCGTCAACTCGTGATGAAAGGTCTTTCACTTCGGACGTCCTTTTGACTCCGGCTGTGCACAGACTTCGGCGTTCGGTCGTCCCACGGCGCTCCTCTCCAGGTCTTGGGATCCGGCTCGAAGGACCAATTTTTGTGAGGGTGATGTTTGGTCACCCGCGCTGTTCGTTTACTAGACTCAGATCAACCACACAGACAACAGGTGGCCTTGCAAGGGAGAGCTGACGAGCAGTTCAAGCTTCCTCTCTCAACTCCGTCCGTCTGCTGCTCGCTCTCCTCTTTTATTTGGTTCACACAACATTGGTATCAAAACAACTTCATGATTCCTTCTCCTCCTATCTCTACGACTTCCTCGTGTCCTTGAACATGATACCTCCCAGTGCTGGGAACATAACAGCTACAATACTTGAGTCAAACACTCATACATTCCTTTTGATTAAACATTCTAAATCTACTTACTATACTTACTATAGCATTGAAACGATAATAGTAATAACAACAATAATTCTTCTCACACTCCTAAGATAACAGTAGAACAAACAACAATCCTGCAAATGTCTCTGTTCTTTATTTCATTTGCTAATGAGTCTACCTTGCCTAACTTCTAAGAGAAGACAGAAACATATGGTGAAACACATAACAAGATAAAGACAATTCTCAACATGGTCCAGGAACAATTTAGCTTTTGTTGCACCTGTTGTTAGCGTGAGAATTGCGTTAGCGCCTGAATCGACAAATATTTCAATGTGTGCTCAGGGATCAACAGATAAAGGTAGCGTAGACACGGAGGACCAACGGCTATGGTCGTCTAGCGAGCACCAGGTGCTGCTAACTGTGCCAGTTTTGTGTCATGTATCAAGACCGAGTCACTCGCCAATGTTCCGGACATTAGCAGACACTGGCCCGGCAGCTCGCTGCAGCATTTTCACGATGTCTCCCTGTCAACACGGACCTGTTTTGAGAACTTAAAGGAAGAAATGTTCCGTTTCTGGTGACAAATGTGGCCTAAGTCAGCAACACGTTCTCAAGAAGTTTAGAGATACAGTGAAGCTTAGATATAGACCTCAGGGTCAGGGGTCAGGCCAGGGGTTCATATCCTGCTGTTAAAGAGCAAATGATCTGGCCTAGACCAAAACTACGTCAGTGACGCTAGTCTACACGGTCCAGTTTGAAAAACAACATGTGGTGGCTGTTGGCAAAGTTGTGAGCAGGTGTTGGTAAAAAGGAGGATTCAGAGGATAAGACCATTCAATGTGGGCTCTCACCAAAGTGTCACCCAAAATACCAATTAAAAGCTAGACTTCATTATCCCTCCACTGGCTAACTCCATCATGGCTGAGGCTCCAGAATTTGAGAATGCAAGATTCAATGTAACTTGTGCGATTGTCACTGTCAGAAACAAGTGGGGTGGGGGGGGGGACATTTGCGATCAGCGCGCAGATTCAAATACGGAGTGAATATTACGGTGAAGATCCAGACAAACAATTGTGACGTTAAAAGCCCTCAACAGGGGTCAGAAAAAATGTTGTTTACCGTGTAAATGTATTGAGATAATCGTTTCAACCAAATTCAAGGGCAAAACAGTATCATGGGGATTGGGGGAGAGAACCAATAAATATCTAGTGCAGCCATTTATGGTCCTGGAGTGATGAAAACATTTCCCTCGCTACAGAACATTCTGTCAATCAGGCATTCGGTTAGTCAGTGAGTCAGAGGGATGATGGTGAACATGACCAGTGAGGTTCAGCTTCCACTGACTTGGCTCAGATCCTTATTTATCTACCTGTTCACAAGAAGGGCACTGGAAGAGAAAATGTATGTTAAGGAGCTGAGACCCACCATCCAGGAAAACACCCAGGAGAAAAAGGAAGCTACAAGCTCTCAACCTAGCAGGAGTTGGTTTGAACACTAGTCCTGGCTGACGGGCTGTGGAATGAGCATGGCACTTTACTGTTATGATGACTGTCCAACCCCCTGACTCAGTATATTAGCTCACCTTAGAAACAACCAGAATATTGACACCCTTTCTTTCTAATACATGGAGCCTCACAAAAATTTAATTGATTTGTTTTGAGAAGGAGATCAAATAATTTACAACCTGCTCCACCCAAAGAGGGAAGTAAAGGCGACTGAACCGACCTGCAGAACCGGACTGAGGAGACCGAGGTGCACTTGAGAACAGACTGGAGCCGCGTTCAACCGCTGGGACCTGGCTGGAGCTTTGACAGTGTCCTCACGGGCTGGGAAGGTGAGTTTTGTAGAACGCACACGTAGGTCATCACAGACACCCTGAACCGATTCATGTGGACAGGTAGTTGTTCAAAAGAGGAAAATACCGCGAACGACAACGCGATTTCTTTTTTTGTGTGCGTTTATACAGTTGTCAGTATCACAGCGCGGTGCGCGCGCACACACTCACTAACGAGAGACTGCCCTGGGAAACTTGCGGAGAAATTAAATAACTAATAAAAAATAGAATTAGATAAACATTTTTTTAGGATTCCAGTATTTCAGCTGTATGTCTGCAGACCACAACAACAACGACACAACAGTGGTATGAGTGGACAACAGCTGAGAAGCGGATTTTGTGTTGACCCACGCGGAGAAACTGGCGCCTGGTGTGAACGAGAGGTCTGCGGATCGAGCGCGATCGGTCGGTCGGTCGCCGGGCGTAATCTCTGTTTAACGCGACGTCAAATCTGTGTCATCATCTGACGGGCTCTATCGTTCAGATAGTGTTGAGGAAATTTTCCGTTGTAAAACAGGTTCCTCAAGCAGTTCGCTTTCCCAGTAAGGAATAGGCAAACTATCAATTCTGAATCAAATGAATCTCAATGAAATACGAGATTTGTATTTATAATAGAATACTAAAATGACTTACAGAAGCTTCTGGAGTCTTTCCACAGGTCCATGAGCACGGCCTCAGTTCATGAAGAATTGCCCGTGGTTATCTGTGGTGCAAAGATAATACGCCCATCATATTTGTACCACAGCATGGGGGTCGACTCCTCTTGCCAACAGAACTTTTTCTTAGTCTTATCTGATCTTATTTCTCTCAAACAACCAGCTCACGTACCTCCTAACATGTTCCGTTTAGTTTTTGCAGCTAACACCCTTGTATGTAATGTGATGAACACACAATGATTGTAATCACAATGTAGTAACTTGCAGGAGGCTTCTTCTTACTGAAGAATTTATTTTATTTCGGGAACTCGAACAGGTAGCATTGATTTCGGTCAGCACACAGGTATAGCTAACTTCCGCTCTAGTTTCTTCTACACAAGAAATTTCCCGACAGTAAACAACACGTTGTCCCACCTAGTGGCCTGGAAGGCATTTAACATCAATAAACAGGTTTACCACACCCTTCCCCCCTTAAGTGTTTTCTACACCCTTCAATAGGACATTATGAACTTTTTTTTTTTCTTAATCCAATTTAAAGTCCTTCAAGTAACTGGGCAACTTGATTTCCCTTCTTGAATGTCGCCTCAGTGGAGTTGGGGTTGTGACAGTTCTTTGTTCTGTCTCAGAACTTCCTACAGCTTCAGTAGTTGCAGGCTCCTCCAACTTCTCCTCACTGAGTACCACCTCCTCAGCTTCCAGCCAGGCTTCACTTCCTTGATCCGTCTGACTGAGTGTCATAGAGGCCGTCTGTGGAAGGTTGTTGCGTTCTTCTGGTCTCCGGTGGTGTGTGTGAATCTGATCCACATGTCTCCTCACCACTCTCCCATCACCTAGCATCACTTTGTATGACACTGGTCCTGTCACTGACTCAATGAGTCCTGGGATCCACTTTGGTCCGAAACTGAAGTTCTGGATCAGCACTGAGTCTCCTGTTTTGAACCAGCGTTCCTTCGCCTTTTTGTTGTGATCTTTTGTCTGTTGTTCTTGTTTTTTCATCACTTTTCTGCTTAGATTTGGGTGAATCGAGTCCAGGGTGCAACGAAGCTTCCTCCCAAGAAGTAGCTCTGCAGGTGATAACCCAGTAGTGGTGTGAGGAGTCACTCTGTAGCTAAATAATACTCTGGCTACTTTAGCTGTCAGTGTTCCCTCGGGGCATTTTTTCATCATTCTCTTGAAAGTTTGTACAGCCCTCTCTGCTAACCCATTACTGGCAGCATGATAGGGTGCAGAGGTCACATGACGAATACCATTTTTTTTCAAAAATTCTTTGAATTCTGTACTGGTGAAACAAGTGCCATTATCAGACACTATCAATTCCGGCAGTCCATGGTTACTAAAGCTGGTACGCAGGCACTCAATTGTGGTGGTTGATGTTGCAGAGTTCACGGGATACACATCCATCCATTTGGAATGTGCATCAATGAGCACAAAAAACATCTTCTCCATAAACGGTCCAGCATAATCCACATGAATGCGGCTCCAGGGTTTGTCTGGCCAGTCCCACGGGTGTAATGGGGCAGGTGCAGGGACGTTGCGGTATTCTAGACAGGTCATGCAGCTCTTAACAGTATCCTCCACCTCTTTGTCCAGCTTTGGCCACCGCACATAACTCCTCGCCAATGCTTTCATTCGGGACACTCCTGGGTGGCACTGATGAAGCTGTCTCATGACATTTTCTTGCCCTGCTTTTGGCACAACCACCCTTGAACCCCATAGCACACATCCATCTTTGATGCTGAGTTCATATTTTCTCACCTCATAGGGGCCAAACTCCTCCCTTTTTTCTTTTGATGACCAGCCGTTTTGTACCATCTCCCGCACTCTTGAAAGTACTGGATCTGCGTCTGTCCATGCTTTCACTTGGTCAGCTGTCACCAGTGTGATGTCAGAGCTCTCCAACATGAGAACCCTCTCTTCCAGCTCCTCCTCTGTTACCTCTGGTAAAGGAAGGCGACTTAAGGCATCCGCATTACAGTGATACCTTCCTTCTTTATACACTATTGTGTATTCGTAGGCTCTCAAGGTTACCGCCCACCTCTGTATTCTGGGTGAAGCCATTTGTGGCACAGCTCGCATCTCACTGAAGAGTCCCAACAAAGGCTTGTGATCTGTCACAATAGTGAATTTCCTTCCATAAATGTACTTGTGGAATCTCTTTATTCCAAACATCACAGCTAGTCCTTCCTTGTCCAGCTGGGAATATTTTTTTTCTGCTGGGTTTAGTGTTCTTGAGGTGAATCCAATGGGTCTCTCGGTTCCGTCCGGCATAAAATGCGACAACACAGCACCTACTCCATAAGGTGATGCGTCACATGACAATACAAGGTCCTTTTCTGGGTCATAGTGCACAAGAACCTCCGCAGACTGCATCAATTCCTTTGACTTGTCAAAAGCAGCTTGTTGAGCATCACCCCAATGCCACCTTGTCTCCTTTTGTAACAGTTTGTGTACTGGTGCAAGTACAGTTGAGATATTGGGCAGAAACTTGTTATAATAGTTTAACAGTCCCAGGTACGCCTTCAACTCTGTTACATTTGAAGGTGTGGGTGCCTCTTTGATTGCTTGTACCTTCTCATGTACTGGGTGCAGTCCTGTCGCGTCCACCTTATGACCTAGGAACATCACTTCCTCATTCATGAACAGGCACTTGCTTCTTTTGAGTCTGAGACCTGCTTCTTGTAGCCGTTTCAACACCCTAGCCAATGTCTGCAGGTGCTCCCGGTCGTCTTTCCCTGTGAGGAGGATGTCATCCAAAAAAATGGTCACCTGAGGGATGCCCTGTAACAGTCCCTCCATTGTTCGTTGAAATATTGCTGGGCTTGATGAAACCCCAAAAGGTAGCACCCTGTAGGTGAATAACCCCTTGTGAGTATTTATGGTCACATACTTCTTTGCTTCTTCGTCCAAGGAAATCTGGTGGTATGCATGACTGAGATCCAATTTTGAGAATTTCTGTCCACCTGACAGTGTGGCAAACAGATCCTCAATTTTGGGAATTGGGTACTGCTCCAACTTTGAGATCTGGTTTACCGTCAGTTTATAATCTCCACATAGCCTTACTGTATCATCAGGTTTCAACACGGGAACCACTGGAGTAGCCCACTCTGAATGTTTCACAGGTTCTATGATTTTCTGTGCAAGGAGTCTGTCAAGCTCCGCCTCTACTCTTCCTCTCATGGCATATGGTACAGGTCGGGCTTTAAAAAACCTGGGGGCTGCTTCCTTGTCTACATATATTTTCGCTGGGGGGCCTTTAAATCTTCCAAGTTCATCCTTAAACACTTCTCCATACTCCCCCAGTACCTCATCCAACGTCTCTTCTGCCACATTGTGGATTTGGGTTTCGGGTCTCATCTGGACTTCCTCTGCAGTCTCTACCCGGACGTGATGGACCTGGGGTGTTTCTCTCCACTGTAAACCTAGCCTCCTAATCCAGTACCTGCCTACCAAACTGGGGCCTGCACCTCCTACCACAACCACAGGTAAGTCTAGGGCTCGCCCTTGGTTCTGCACCTTAACTACAGCGGCTCCTAAGACTTTTACCTTGTGCCCTGTATATGTTTTGAGCCTGACTCGACATGGGCATAACTTTGGTGTTCCTTTTCCCCTGAGAGTTTTGAAAACTGAGTAGTTAACTACTGTAACACCACAACCTGAATCCATTTCAAACTGTGTGTCTGTCCCATTTACTGTCAAAGTCTCTATAAATGGAGCTTCTGCTGGTATGTCAAGTTCGTCCAATTTGTACAATGTGTACATGACTTCCTCTGAGTCTATGTTATCTTTTTCGCCTTCCCCCTGGCTGACATAATTTGCTCCCTGAGCTCTCCCCTGTTTGCCTGTCTGCACTCCACCTCCTTTGGCCCTCAAGTTCTTTGCTGAGCCCTTAAACCTACACACTTTTTGAATGTGGCCAACTTTCCCACACTTGTGACAGGTTTCCTTAATAAATCTACAGTCCCCAGCCATGTGCTGGTCACTACCACACCTGTAGCAAACTTTACGCTGGTTCTGCTGGGTATATGGGGTCTGCTTTGAATACACCTTATGCACCGCCTGGGGTGCCCTCATGTACTGGGGCACGAACTCCGGAGACTGCAAGTCCTTCACATCTTTGCACGCCGTCTCAATGGCCTGCGCCAACTTCAGCGCCTTGTCGAAGGTCAAATCCGGCTCCGAAAGCAGTCTGCGCTGTATGCGATCATCCACGATGCCACAAACCAGCCTATCCCGGATCATTTCCGACAGCTTGTCCCCGTAGTTGCAGTCTTGAGCCAGTTTCCTCAGCACAGCTACAAACTCCATAACTGTCTCCCCCTGCTTCCTGTATCTGGAGTTAAACTTACAACGTTGCACAATCTCGCTCGGTTTTGGGTTGAAATGATCCTTCAACAACTTCACCAGTTCATCAAAAGTCTTGTCACCCGGTTTGGCGGGGCTGACTAAGTTCCTCATGAGACTGTAAGTCTGACTGCCCACTGCACTCAGCAAAATATCTTTACGTCTACCTGCATCGTCGATCCCATTAGCTCTGAAAAAATGGTGGAGTACTTCACAATATTCTTCCCACTTCTGGGATTGACCATCAAAAGGAGCGGTGCTTCCAATCATAGCCGCCATGTTCTTTTTTCCACAGCCACAGAGTCCGGTCTGCAAGGTTTACTTAGCCACTCAGCAGCCGCTTTCATTCCTCTGTATCCATCCGAGGCATCTGTGGTGACTTTATCCTCGTCGCCATTTATGTAGTAACTTGCAGGAGGCTTCTTCTTACTGAAGAATTTATTTTATTTCGGGAACTCGAACAGGTAGCATTGATTTCGGTCAGCACACAGGTATAGCTAACTTCCGCTCTAGTTTCTTCTACACAAGAAATTTCCCGACAGTAAACAACACGTTGTCCCACCTAGTGGCCTGGAAGGCATTTAACATCAATAAACAGGTTTACCACACACAATAATCACAATCACTGCTCTGGAATCTCATACATGATATTTAAAGGTATAATGCAGACAATTATAACGTGTTACATTGTTCTTGCATTCATTGAGCCTTTTTCCCTTCACAGATGAATCCACCAAATGTGAAAAAATCACTATGTTTGGCCATAGCAGCTGCCATTGGTCTCACCTGCAGTGCAGTTTTTGCATTTTTATTATATTTTGAGACCTCGACTTCCTCTTGTCAGTATCCCAGCCACAGCCAGGATCACAGTGTGGCAGAACCACAAGAGAAGCCCATAGTTCTTTTGTGGTTCTGGCCTCTCAGTGTGAAGTTTGACTTCAAGGATTGCCCCACCTACTTCAATATTGACAGCTGTATCCTGACGGATGACAGATCTCTGTACAGCAAAGCAAAGGGAGTCATTTTCTATCACAAAGACACATATTGGTACACAGACACCTTGCCCAAAGATCCACGTCCATATTTTCAGAGGTGGATTTGGTTCAATGTGGAATCCCCAACAAACACACCGAGGAAACCAGGCATTGAACACCTCTTTAACCTGACACTAAGCTACAGGAGAGATGGGGGCATTGTGGAGAGGTACGAGATGTCAATACCAGACTCGGATACAACAGAAGACTTTGTTCTGCCCAAAAAAGACAAAATGGTCTGTTGGATCGTCAGCAACAATAGCCCGGTAACAGGAACGAGCACAAGAGACAAGTACTATCGTGAGCTATCCCAACACATCAAGGTGGATGTTTTCGGCAAAGCTTATGGAAATTTCCTACGTTATGAAGAATATTATTCCACCGTTGCCAGCTGTAAATTCTATCTGGCATTTGAGAACTCCATCCACAGAGATTACATGACGGAGAAGATTAACGGGCCCTTTGCAGCTGGATCAGTTCCTGTAGTTTTGGGACCTCCGAGAGAAAACTATGAGCAGTTCTATCCCTCCAATTCCTTCATTCACGTTAATGACTTTCCTGATGTAAAGTCTCTTGCAGAGTTTCTGCTCTCGCTGGACAAGAATGAAGAGAATTACATGCGCTACTTTGAGTGGAGGAAGTTCTTTACAGTCACCCCTCATCTCCTAACTGTAGCCAAGGAGTTCATTCACCCCATCTGCTTCACCTGTGACTACATTGCCAGAGACAGTGAGTTCAGCGTGATACCAGATATCTATGATTGGTATTTTAACTGACTGTATCTGCACAGGTTTTGTCTTTGCGATTGCAAGGTCCATCCTGCTGTTCTGGTATCACAGTACTGAACTAGAACCACTCAACCATGCTGTACTGGTAACCTATTCCCTAGGGCATGAGGTTTTTTTTTGCATCTATTCAGTTTAATTTGAATGATTTTAATTTTTTCTATCTAATCTGGTAAAATGGGAAGTTTACTCATGTAGAGTTGTAAGGTCCAGTTTGTGTGATAAGTCTGGGGTGTTTTCCAAATATATATTTTGTGCATGTCAACTATGAAGTCTTTTTTTATAAAAGCAAATTTATGCAAGTAAAAAAAAGTTGAAAACCGTCAGTTTTCAGATCTCTTCTGATCTGTGACCGAGCTAACACGGGTAATATGATACAGAATCCAGCTCATGTCAGTGGCTGACGACAAGTGTCCACAGGTCTCAGACCAGGTTGCCACCCTAGTCTGAAAACACGGACTCATCACTAAAAGTTGCCTCCATTTTTGTCCTTTGAGCAGGAAAAATCCCCAATTTGGGTGACTTCTATAATAATGAAATGGGGCAGTTGTGGTGCTGCTCCACCTGTCTGGAACCAGCTTCTCATTGACTAATGAGGCACCGTTATGTTGCTGCAGCACTGCTGCTGCCAGAATGCAGCTCTCTTGACCAATAGAAAGAGGTGTTCGTGTTGCTAAGATACACCTGCCAAGCTACTTTCACACAAGAGCAATGGCAGAAACAAAAAAGCCATTGCAGAATGGCAAAAAAAAGACCAAATCTTAATTTACCGATTTGTTCCGTTTAATAGCCCCATGGCTTTGATCATCATTTGATCAAAGTCCCTCCAGAATCTGCAACATTACCAAAATGTTGATCTTTTTGAATTATGTAGCTCACAAACCTTGTCGCATGACCTTGGTGGTGGAAATAAGTAGCACGATGCAAAACTGAAAGCTGGCAGACAAATGACGGGTGCTTTGAAAATAACTTTATTGTCCATAAGAAATAACAGTGAAACGGGACATTCACGCTGCTTCCATTCCGTCTGAAGTAGCTCAAACCTCCTCCAGCCTCGATAAACAGCATCTCTACATATACATGGAAATACCACGACAAATAAAGGAAGAGAAATGTGTGAACACTGGATCAGTTATCGGTTTTTCAAAAGATAAGCTTTTGAAAACGTTACGTGTGGAGCGGCGCTACAATGCAGCTGTCCTCAGTGTCCAAGAAGGCCAGTGCCTGCAAAGAGGAAGAGAAAACCAGTCACATAGTGACCAAAACCATTATTAGCCGCCAGCCTCAACACCACATGCATCACCTGTTTTTGTGCTTATTAGTTTTAATAGGAAACAGTTTTCAGTCAAAAGCTCTTTTTAAGACCAGTTTTCTTCACTCCAACCTCTAACTTGTCTTTGCTCATTTGGTTTAGTTTAGGGTCTTGTTAGTCAGGGTCAAATTAGTCAGGGTTAGGGTCAGACGTCCCAGATTAGAGGCGATGCAAGAAAACCACTGCGCTCACCTTTGAATCCCTCTTCAGGCGTTCCTACTGTAAGGGGAGACGAGCCAAAGAGAAAACACTGTCAACATGGTAGAACAAGCGTGCGCACATGAGAGTTACGACACTAACCCTGATACACGTCGTCCATGGCGGCATAGTCCGACACTGGCTCGTCCACCTGTGGAAAAAGAGAAGAATTGAACCGTTGGCCAGACAAAGTGTGTAGAGACGCAATAAAGCTTCAACACTTTGAAAATGGAGGTGCGGCCTACGGAGCGCGAGTGGGGACATTTGCGATCAGCGCGCAGATGAAGATCCAGACAAACAATTGTGACGTTAAAAGCCCTCAACAGGGGTCAGAAAAAATGTTGTTTACCGTGTAAATGTATTGAGATAATCGTTTCAACCAAATTCAAGGGCAAAACAGTATCATGGGGATTGGGGGAGAGAACCAATAAATATCTAGTGCAGCCATTTATGGTCCTGGAGTGATGAAAACATTTCCCTCGCTACAGAACATTCTGTCAATCAGGCATTGGTTAGTCAGTGAGTCAGTCAGTCAGTCAGAGGGATGATGGTGAACATGAGGTTCAGCTTCCACTGACTTGGCTCAGATCCTTATTTATCTACCTGTTCACAAGAAGGGCGCTGGAAGAGAAAATGTATGTTAAGGAGCTGAGACCCACCATCCAGGAAAACACCCAGGAGAAAAAGGAAGCTACAAGCTACAACCTAGCAGGAGCTGGTTTGAACACTAGTCCTGGCTGACGGGCTGTGGAAGCATGGCACTTTACTGTTATGATGACTGTCCAACCCCCTGACTTAGTATATTAGATCACCTTAGAAACAACCAGAATATTGACACCCTTTCTTTCTAATACATGGAGCCTCACAAAAATTTAATTGATTCGTTTTGAGATCAAATAATTGTTGAATTGTAGTTGTTGTCTGGGTGTTGATTTGAATTCTTAAACTGACTAAGCAGGGAAATGTACTAATGTCACATCAGCCCCACGAAAATATTGTTTTCCAGTCCCCAATGGTGTGTGTGTGTAACTTTATCTGACACATCTTTGTAAAGTGTAATGAAATATGAAGAGAAACATGATCAGACATTGTCGTTTATTTGTGTGTTTATTTTTGGAGTTGCTAGTAACGTATGTTTAATGGCAGAGCAGAGTTGGACGTTAGGCAGTTCTATGAGTAAAGGTAATGGTTGCTCAGGTGCTCAACCCGGAAATACTCTGACACAAAGTCCAACAGGTTTGCGGTTTTTGTTGACGGTCCGGGTATGCGCGGGGCTTAATTTACATAACCTGCTCCACCCAAAGAAGGAAGTAATGGCGACTGAACGTTCCTGCGGAACCGGACTGAGGAGACCGAGGTGCAACTGAGGACCGACTGGAGCCGCGTTCAGCCGCTGGGACCCAGCTGGAGCTTTGACAGTGTCCTCACGGGCGTCACGGCTGGGAAGGTGAGTTTTGTAGAACGCACACGTAGGTCATCACAGACACCCTGAACCATTCATGTGGACAGGTAGTTGTTCAAAAGAGAGAAAGGCATGTTGAAAATGTGGCTTTAGATTCAGATAAGAGTAAGATATGGATGGAAATGTTGATCTGGGTCCCAGGTTTGATCCTGTTGCTACAGAAGAAGACTGAAGTCTGCTTGAATCCCTGGCATTAAGAGTAAACCAGGATAGAAAAATCAGTTTCAGATTCAGCCTGTTGTCCTGAGACATGAGTGTACCGTACATCCTGCTTTCAAACATCTAGATTAAAACTGTTGAAAATTGCCTAAAAGTTTGTGAGATAAAAAGTGCTGCATCTGTGTCCTGATGAAAATGTTGGAATTATACATTTAAAATAAACTGGAACCTGCACATTGTTGTAGCTAGGTGTATTTGCTCACAAATTACATCCTTTGGGGCAGAAATACTCCTCTGTGTTAAGGAGGACAGAGACAGACAAATCCAATCAGGAGCAGACACCTGTAACTATACCAATGACAGCACTGTCAAAGTTCTAATAGAACCAGTTGAAAGCAGTACATTGTCTGAAGCTCTAAGAACATCATTTCTGTGCTGTGATGAAACTGATTGCTCCTCTGCAGGTGGTCCAGGAACAATTTAGCTTTTGTTGCACCTGTTGTTAGCGTGAGAATTGCGTTAGCGCCTGAATCGACAAATATTTCAATGTGTGCTCAGGGATCAACAGATAAAGGTAGCGTAGACACGGAGGACCAACGGCTATGGTCGTCTAGCGAGCACCAGGTGCTGCTAACTGTGCCAGTTTTGTGTCATGTATCAAGACCGAGTCACTCGCCAATGTTTCAAACATTAGCAGACACTGGCCCGGCAGCTCGCTGCAGCATTTTCACGACGTCTCCCTGTCAACACGGTTATGTTTTGAGAACTTAAAGGAATAAATGTTCCATCTCTGGTGACAAATGTGGCCTAAGTCAGCAACACGTTCTCAAGAAGTTTAGAGATACAGTGAAGCTTAGATATAGACCTCAGGGTCAGGGGTCAGGCCAGGGGTTCATATCCTGCTGTTAAAGAGCAAATGATCTGGCCTAGACCAAAACTACGTCAGTGACGCTAGTCTACACGGTCCAGTTTGAAAAACAACATGTGGTGGCTGTTGGCAAAGTTGTGAGCGGGTGTTGGTAAAAAGGAGGATTCAGAGGATAAGACCATTCAATGTGGGCTCTCACCAAAGTGTCACCCAAAATACCAATTAAGAACTAGACTTCATTATCACTCCACTGGCTAACTCCATCATGACTGAGGCTCCAGAATTTGAGAATGCAAGATTCAATGTAACTTGTGCCGTTGTCACTGTCAGAAACAAAGCCACTCAGGCCACTTTTGAGTAAAAAAAAGATCTGATTAGGGTCAACTTTGACGGCATTATGAATGTAAGGGACATGTGGTAGATCTTGTAAACTCTGGTTGTTTCTCCAGCCAATATATCTAATGATTATTGAAGGACACGGTTTTCTCCTTAATTCAGACAGAAACCCTGACTGTGGGCCCGTAGGGAGTCCAAACATAGGAAATCAAAGAAAAAAACGAAGGAATTTTCATAATAAAACAGTTTTCAAAGGAAAACACCGCGAATGACAACGCAATTTCTTTTTTTTTGTGCGTTTATACAGTTGTCAGTATCACAGCGCGGTGCGCGCGCACACACTCACTAACGAGAGACGGCACTGGGAAACCTGTGGAGAAATTAAATAACTAATAAAAAATAGAATTAGATAAACATTTTTTTAGGATTCCAGTATTTCAGCTGCATGTCTGCAGACCACAACAACAGCGACACAACAGTGGTATGAGTGGACAACAGCTGAGAAGAGGATTTCGTGTCGACCCACGCAGAGAAACTCGCGCCTGGTGTGAACGAGAGGTCTGCTGATCGAGCGCGATCGCTCGCCGGGCGTAATCTCTGTTTAACGCGACGTCAAATCTGTGTCATCATCTGACGGGCTCTATCGTTCAGATAGTGTTGAGGAAACTTTCCGTAGTAAAACAGACCCTCGAGCAGTTCGCTTTCCCAGTAAGGAATAGGCAAACTATCAATTATGAATCAAATGAATCTCAATGAAATACGAGATTTGTATTTATAATAGAATACTAAAATGACTTACAGAAGCTTCTGGAGTCTTTCCACAGGTCCATGAGCACGGCCTCAGTTCATGAAGAATTGCCCGTGGTTATCTGTGGTGCAAAGATAATACGCCCATCATATTTGTACCACAGCATGGGGGTCGACTCCTCTTGCCAACAGAACTTTTTCTTAGTCTTATCTGATCTTATTTCTCTCAAACAACCAGCTCACGTACCTCCTAACATGTTCCGTTTAGTTTTTGCAGCTAACACCCTTGTACGTAATGTGATGAACACACAATGATTGTAATCACGATAATCACAATCACTGCTCTGGAATCTCATACATGATATTTAAAGGTATAATGCAGACAATTATAACGTGTTAACATTGTTCTTGCATTCATTGAGCCTTTTTCCCTTCACAGATGAATCCACCAAATGTGAAGAAATCACTATATTTGGCCAAAGCAGCTGCCATTGGTCTCACCTGCAGTGCAGTTTTTGCATTTTTATTATATTTTGAGCCCCCGACTTCCTCTTGTCAGTATCCCAGCCACAGCCAGGATCACAGTGTGGCAGAACCAAAAGAGAAGCCCCTAGTTCTGTTGTGGTTCTGGCCTATCGGTGTGAAGTTTGACTTCAAGGATTGCCCCACCTACTTCAATATTGACAGCTGTATCCTGACGGATGACAGATCTCTGTACAGCAAAGCAAAGGGAGTCATTTTCTATCACAAAGACACAACTTGGTACACAGACACCTTGCCCAAAGATCCACGTCCATTTTTTCAGAGGTGGATTTGGTTCAATGTGGAATCCCCAACAAACACAGCGAGGAAACCGGGCCTGGAACACCTCTTTAACCTGACACTGAGCTACAGGAGAGATGGGGGCATTGTGGTGAGGAACGAGATGTCCATACCAGACTCGGGTACAACAGAAGACTTTGTTCTGCCCAAAAAAGACAAAATGGTCTGTTGGATCGTCAGCAACAATGACCCGAGAACAGGAACGAGCACAAGAGACAAGTACTATCGTGAACTATCCCAACATATCAAGGTGGAGGTTTTTGGCAATGCTTATGGAAATTTCCTAAGTTTTGAAGAATATTATTCCACCATTGCCAGCTGTAAATTCTATCTGGCATTTGAGAACTCCATCCACAGAGATTACATAACGGAGAAGATTAATGGGCCCTTTGTGGCTGGATCAGTTCCTGTAGTTTTGGGACCTCCGAGAGAAAACTATGAGCAGTTCTATCCCTCCAATTCCTTCATTCACATTAATGACTTTCCTGACGCAAAATCTCTTGCGGAGTTTCTGCTCTGGCTGGACAAGAATGAAGAGAATTACATGCGCTACTTTGAGTGGAGAAAGTTCTTTACGATCACCCCTCATCTCCTAACCACAGCCAATGAGTTCACTCACCCCATCTGCCTCACCTGTGACTACATTGCCAGAGACAGTGAGTTCAGCGTGATACCAGATGTCTATGATTGGTATTTTAACTGACTATATCTGCACAGGTTTTGTCTTTGCGATTGCAAGGTCCATCCTGCTGTTCTGGTATCACAGTACTGAACTAGAACCACTCAACCATGCTGTACTGGTAACCTATTCCCTAGGGCATGAGGGGTTTTTGCATCTATTCTGTTTAATTTGAATGATTTTAATTTTTTCTATCTAATCTAGTAAAATGGGAAGTTTACTCATGTAGTGTTGTAAGGTCCACTGTTTGTGTGAGAAGTCTGGGGTGTTTTCCAAATATATATTTTGTGCATGTCAACTATGAAGTCCTTTTTTATAAAAGCAGATTTATGCAAGTAAAAAAAAGTTGAAAACCGTCAGTTTTCAGATTTCTTCTGATCTGTGACCGAGCTAACACGGGTAATGTGATACAGAATCCAGCTCATGTCAGTGGCTGACAACAAGTGTCCACAGGTCTCAAACCAGGTTGCCACCCTAGTCTGAAAAGATGGACTCATCACTAAAAGTTGCCTCCATTTTTGTCCTTTGAGCAGGAAAAATCCCCAATTTGGGACTTCTATAATAATGAAATGGGGCGGTTGTGGTGCTGCTCCAACTGTCAGGAACCAGCTTCTCATTGACCAATGAGGCACCGTTATGTTGCTGCAGCACTGCTGCTGCCAGAATGCAGATCTCTTGACCTATAGAAAGAGCTGTTGGTGTTGCTAAGATACGCCTGCCAAGCTACTTTCACACAAGAGCAATGGCAAAAACAAAAAAGCCATCGCAGAATGGCAAAAAAAGACCAAATGTTCATTTACCGATTTGTTCTGTTTAATAGCCCCATGGCTTTGATCATCATTTGATCAAAGTCCCTCCAGAATCTGCAACATTAATAATATAATAATAATAATAGATTTTATTTCAAAGCGCCTTTCAAGAAACCCAAGGACACTTTACAGTACATCTATGCAACAATTAAACACTTTACAATTTAAAATCATAGGTCAGCTTCACAGTTAAGATTTCAATAACAATTGCAATAGCACCAATTACAACAAAAAATAGTCAGTAGGTAAAACATACATACATACATACATACATACATACATACATACATACATAAGAACAACAAAGCAACATATAATCATAAACCTAAACAAAGAAAACAATTAAGGGTGGTGCAGTGAGTAAGCCAGACGAAAAAGGTGTGTTTTGAGGTTTGATTTAAATACGGGGAGAGATATTTCGAATGTCTGGTGGTAAGGAGTTCCAAAGGTGAGGAGCAGAGCGACTGAAAGCTCCCCATGGTCCTGAGGTAGACGGGGCACAGTGAGGTTGAGGGAGGAGGAGGATCTGAGGGGGCGTGTTGAAATGGCAATGTGGAGGATATCAGACAGGTAAGGAGGGGCGAGTTTATGGATGGCTCTGAAGGTGAGTAGAAGGATTTTGTACTGGATCCGGAAAGTGATGGGAAGCCAGTGGAGTTGTTGTAGGATGGGGGAGATGTGGTGGGAAGATGGGGTTCTGGTGATGATGCAGGCAGCTGAATTGTGGACCAGTTGTAGCTTGTGGAGAGATTTTTGAGGGAGACCGAAGACGAGGGAGTTGCAGTAATCTAAACGTGAGGTGACAAGACTATGGACGAGGATGGAGGTGGTGTTGGGGGAGAGGGAGGGACGAAGTCAACTTATTTGTCGGAGATGGAAATAGGCGGCCCGAGTGGTATCGCTGATGTGGGATTTAAATGAGAGAGTGCTGTCGAGGATGATGCCCAGACTCTTAACTTGAGGGGAGGGGGAGACCAAGGAGGTGTCAATGGGAATGGAGAAAATGGCAACTTTTGAGAGTGATGATTTCGTCCCTACGAGGAGCACAGTTTTATCACTGTTTAATTTAAGGAGGTTTGACGAGAACCAGGCTCTGATTTCAGCTAAGCAGGTGGGGAGGGAGGAGGGTGGGAGTGAGGAGTTAGGCGAGCTTGAAAGGTACAGTTGAGTGTCGTCTGCATAACAGTGATATTGGATGTTGAATTTGCGGAAGATGGCGCCAAGGGGAAGAAGATAGATGATGAATAGCAAGGGTCCCAAGACTGAGCCCTGTGGCACGCCTGAAGTGACTGGGGAGAGGTTGGACTTGAAGGATTTGAGCTGGATGAACTGTGTGCGGCCTGAGAGGTACAAATGGAACCACTGAAGGGGGGTCTTGGCAAGGCCGACGGAGGAGAGTCTACAGAGTAGAATGGGGTGGGAGATGGTGTCGAATGCTGCAGTAAGGTCGAGGAGGATAAGGATGGAAAGTGAACCAGAGTCAGCTGCAGTGAGAAGGTCGTTGGTTATTTTTATGAGAGCAGTTTCAGTGCTGTGGTGGGGGCGGAAACCAGATTGGAAGGGGTCATAAAGGGAGTTATGTGCTAAGTGGGTGTGTAGTTGAGAGGCGACTACTTTTTCAAGGATTTTGGAAATGAAAGGTAGATTAGAAATGGGACGGAGATTGTTGTAATTATTGGGGTCTGAGCCTGTTTTTTTCAGGATTGGGGTGATGGCTGCCGTTTTGAGGGATGAGGGAACAGTTCCAGTCGAAAGTGACGATTTAATGATGGCAGAAATGAGGGGGAGCACAGCAGGGAGGCAAGATTTGACCAGATTGGTGGGTAGGGGATCCAGCTGACATGTTGAGGGTTTGGATTTCCGGATAAGAGCATCGATGTCAAGATTTTTAGGGGGAAGAAAACTGGAGAATTGATGACGGTGAGGCAGATTAGTTGGTGGGCTGGGAGGAGGTCCGGGTTGGAGAGCGGGAAGTGAGCCTGTGTCTAGGTGATGGTGAATGTTTAGGATTTTGTCCTTGAAAAACTGCATTAGGGAGTTACAGGTGTCAGTTGAATACAGGTGTGGAGGTAGGGAGTCAGGTGGCTGGATAGTTTTGTTGAGAAGTGTGAAAAGAGATCTGGTGTTTCCTTTGTTGGAGATCTGGGCAGAGTAGTATTTTGTCTTGGCTTGGTGAATTGCGTCCTTGTATTGGTGGATGTGGGCAATGTACATTTCCTTGTAGATCAGGAGTCCAGTTTTCTTATAAAGTCTTTCCATTTGACGGCCTTTGGTTTTCATGGAGCGGAGATGAAGGGTAAACCAGGGGGCAGTTGTGGAGAACGAAACAGAGCGTGTTTTGGCTGGGGCGAGGGAGTTGAGGATGTTCTTTAAACTACAAAAATGTTGAACTTTTTGAATTATATAGCTCACAAACCTTGTCACGTGACCTTGGTGGTGGAAATAAGTAGCACGATGCAAAACTGAAAGCTGGCAGACAAATGACGGGTGCTTTGAAAATAACTTTATTGTCCATAAGAAATAACAGTGAAACGGGACATTCACGCTGCTTCCATTCCGTCTGAAGTAGCTCAAACCTCCTCCAGCCTTGATAAACAGCATCTCTACATATACATGGAAATACCACGACGAGTAAAGGAAGAGAAATGTGTGAACACTGGATCAGTTATTAGTTTGGCCACACATAGCGGTTATTCTCTACGCATGTCCTTCAGACTAGGCAGTGACGTCACATGGAGTTTTTGGAGCGAACAGATGCCTCGTTTGTCTTCTTTGATCCAGCCCGTACTCATCGGTTAAGGAATTTAAACATCCGGCTAACTGTTCAGAGAAAATCAGCGGCCTAGCAACAGTCAGAGTTTGTTTTTAGAAAGCCTACTCAAAATGTAAAAAAAAACAAATTAAAGCACTTCTTTATACACGTGGACACTTGACAAATTCAAGCTTTTGAAAACGTTACGTGTGGAGCGGCGCTACAATGCAGCTGTCCTCAGTGTCCAAGAAGGCCAGTGCCTGCAAAGAGGAAGAGAAAACCAGTCACATAGTGACCAAAACCATTATTAGCCGCCAGCCTCAACACCACATGCATCACCTGTTTTTGTGCTTATTAGTTTTAATAGGAAACAGTTTTCAGTCAAAAGCTCTTTTTAAGACCAGTTTTCTTCACTCCAACCTCTAACTTGTCTTTGCTCATTTGGTTTAGTTTAGGGTCTTGTTAGTCAGGGTCAAATTAGTCAGGGTTAGGGTCAGAAGTCCCAGATTAGAGGCGATGCAAGAAAACCACTGCGCTCACCTTTGAATCCCTCTTCAGGCATTCCTACTGTAAGGGGAGATGAGCCAAAGAGAAAACACTGTCAACATGGTAGAACAAATGTGTGTACATGAGAGTTACAACACTAACCCTGATACACGTCGTCCATGGCGGCATAGTCCGACACTGGCTCGTCCGCCTGTGGAAAAAGAGAAGAATTGAACCTGATTTAAGGGCCTCTCCTACGTCTCCACACCACTGCTGGGTTTGCTGTTGTGACCTTCAGACAGATGATGCTCTCGGGGACCACGCCCAGACTGCCCAGAGTGGCCGAGTCGTCCGTCAGACCTTTGCCATCGATGGAGAGGTTCTGGTCAAATGGCGCCACAGAGAAGGCGTGCATAATCTGCAGCATCAGATAAAAACAAACTGGAAATGCCTTTCCTGCTGCGCTCTAGTTCTTTACCTGCTGCGCTCCAGCTCCCACCTGTATTTTCAGCTCCTTGAGCGTCTGATTGGCTGAAACGATGAGCGCTTTCTCTCCCCTCAGCTTCCTGTGCCGAGTGCTCCTCCTGATTCCTCCCAGTTGGGGTATGTTAGCAGCCATTGCAGCACTGCCGTCACTTAACTTTTGTCGCTTGGCAGCATCTTCAGACTGACGGGAAATAAAGAGATTAATGTTTACTTTGCTGTTAGAGCAGATACTTCCCACAACAAACAGATTTATACTGTACATTCAAGAATAATATTTAATCAGTGCAGGTCTGTGATAAACTTTTACCCTTAAACAACTTTCTCATTAAATATGCTGCAACTGAACACAGATTTAAATTTCATTTGCAATATATGTGTGTGTATTTGGGTGCCTGTTTGAGCACGATGAGCTCTAGTGTAAAGGTTATCCACACACACACACAGTAAAGAGAGAGATCGTGATGGTCCAGGCAGCTGTGTGACCCAGGTGTGTGAGCACGAGTGTACCTGGCTGAAATCCGGGTCTCCCTCTCCGTCCACCTTTGGATGTTCTTCCTTCTCTTCCTCAGCCTCAGAGCTGCTGGCTGTCAGTTCTGGCGCCGCCTCCTTTATCGTCTGTGTAGGACACCAAGTCAAAACACAACTGTGCAGATCAGTCTCTCAGAGGTCAGGTCCTTACCCTCTTGTCTTCTACCACTTTGCGGACGTAGACGGTTGCCTGGGTGTACTCCCTGAGGTCCCTCTGCTGCTGGAAAAGGAAGCTCTCTCTGCACTCCCAACAAAGATCTGAACAGGAGAACCGCAAACACGCCAATGTCAACTCCCAGGCCTTCCCAGTGACTAAAGCAGAGGAGCAGAGCTCACCCGGCTGAGTGGTGTACTGATCACAGGATCCTTCAGGGCTGGTCCGTGTCAGACGGTGGATGGAGATCTGCTGGTCTACGATGAAGAGCCTGCTGATGATTTCCCATTCGCTGGGCCAGAGCAAAGCTATACTGAGCAGGACAAACCACTCAAAGTTACCGCCAGCAGAGCTGCGTAAGCGTTAACACACGTGCTGCATCCATCAGATTCTCCCACCCACCCAACACAAGATATCTACATAACGCTGAAATAGGAAGCACACCCACCACCCAGGGTCAAAGAGCCCAGCGCGGACACCACATTTGAAGTACTGAATTGAAGCAAACTCACTGCTGCGCGTCTCCGTTGATCAGGGAGTCATAGGTGAACATGAAGCCCCCGTGTGGACACAGCAGCAGAGTGTTGCCCACGTTAGACACGGGGGACGATTTCGTCGGTCTCCTACACAACAAACAGAGCAGAGAAACTCAGTGAGCTAGAACAATCGTCATCGAAGGGGCGGTGGAACCACCACGCACCTGATGAACTTTTTCCACTCGTCCACAAAAAACAGAGGAACGATGTAAAGCACGTTGGTGCCCTGCAGAGATGGGGAGGAGCCTGTGACCTCACTGTTACAACACATTCAGTTCCTCACTATGGCAGGTTGTCTACCTGAGGCCACTTGGCCAGCACTGGACGGTTCTTCTCCTGGAAGAGGTTGAGTAATTGGTTCTTCTGGTCCAGTGCCATCATTTTACTCACAGCTTCATTGTCTTTTTCTTCCTGTTCCAGCATCTGCAAACACAGGAAGAACTTGTTTATTTACCATGTAATAACATCAGGAAAAGCACAAAACCAGTCAAATTGCACCCTGACAAACCACCACTAATTCATAGGTGCGGCTCCAGCAGGTGGTAATAGTCTATTGCATAAGTTAAGACATTTCCTGGTTGGGAGGTTATGTCAAACAATGATTCAAAATGTTAGCTAGTTAGCTATTAGCATGAGAAGTGGTGTCAACTGGTTGACTGCCACCGCTCTGTTCAGTCCAATCTGATCCTTCTTCCTTGCAGGATTTATTTCTTTGTGTCACGATTTATACATTTGATCTTTAGGTGCCAGATTGGGGGAGGACAGAGCCCACACATCTCCTCACCAGACACTGCGGACAGGCCTCTTCGTTCTGGCTGAATTCTGGAGCTTTAGGAAAGTACTCCCTCAGCTTGGCCCAAACCTCAACTGAAATCAGTTTCCGCTCTGTCTCCTGGATACTGAGACCCCCTGCAGGTGGAATACATCAAACACATGTAGGTCGCCTGTGCACCATACAGCTGAGCAGAGACAGTTTTCTGTACAGCTGATTTGCTGAAGATGATGGAACATCACCGTGACAACAGACAATGTCTTCGTTAAAAGTCTTCATCTCATCGCCATTTCCTTCCGACAGCTCTGGGCCTGACTCTGCAAACAGCAAACATGGAACAGGACGCAGCTTCAGGCTGTGCAATCAAGCCACAAACATTCTACACTGTTTTCATTCTTGTGTATGGTTGAAAGTGCAGAGAGAAGGTCTAACCTTTGCTGTTGCTGTGTGGTCCCTGCCCGTTAGTCTGGATGTTTCCATGTGTGATACCCTGCTCATCCTCCTTCAGCTGACCCAATGCCAGTTGCCTCCAGCCCCGGAGAGATGCTTTACCCACCCAGAAGCTGTTGCCACTGACACACGGACACAGGAGAATGGAGGCTTAGCTTACACCTGTAGTGCCTTTACAACACAGTGGCTGCAGTGGGCTTACCTGGCTGCTCTCTTCACCAGGTTGGACACTTCCTTGTAATCTTCATTGAGCTGATTTTTCAGACGCAGCACCCTACACCGCTCACCAACACACTCTCGGCACAGACAAGAGCCTGAAACCGAGGTGCAGAAACACCGGGAAGTGAATGCATAGTGTTTATTTTGAAATTAGGATCTGTGAAATGGAAATGCTGTGGAAAAGACCTTTTCTAAGGAATTAGTAAAAATCAACAAGCCTACAGTTAACTGGTAACAAATGACTGCCTGTGAACCTAGCTGCAGTCATGGTTGCTGTTTTCTTGCAGTTTCTCCTACTGTTGCAGGGTTCGTGTGTAGCACTAGCAAGTTAACATGGCACTTCTGTTTGTTTGAACATCAGTTGTTTTCCCAACCAATCGGAGGCAGCCATGAAGAACATTTCTTGGTGATGCCACAAGCGATTGATAAGCCGACTGAAGACTTACCATCCAGCCGAGGTCCTCCGCCGTAACGCTCGTACAGGAGGTGAGCGGCTTGGTGGGAGACCCTCTTTGAGTCTCCCACCATGTCTGGGTGCAGTTTGCCATGAGAACACAGGAAGGGTGTGTTGTCTATTTCCTTTGTTGCAGTGGAATCTTCCAGCCACTTTTTTAACCAGTCCAAAGGGATAAACTCATATGGCTGACCTGAGGAGAGCACACAACGGCATATGGAACAAGCATCTGGGTTCTGCCCATTATACTGCTACAAACGTGTTATCTGTGAGATCACATCTGACCCTGTTCAGTGGTTCTTGTATGTGTCTGACTACATGATCAATGCTGCTGTGACTCTTCTAAACATGTACTCTCTATGGTGCCTCTGTGGTGAACTGGACTGTGTTTGAGAATGTTGAGAATGTTTTTACCGACCGTCTCTTGGGGGTAATAGCTCGTAGAGCTCCTTCACCTCCTCATGCTTGGCTTTGCCCTTATCCACGCTCTGTTTTCTCATGTCTGCCATCTCACTGCACCACTCCTCAAATTTGTGGTTGTCTTGGTCCACCAACCTCTGAAGAAAAGCTGAAGACCACAGCAACATAAAGACATGAGTAAAGACGGTTTGGAGGCCCGAGACTGCGGTGCCACTGCTCACCTGGCACCTCGACACTGGTCCTGCAGGAATCTGAGCACTGCTCTTCCTGGACTTTGTACACCAACATGTATGCGTTCCTGGAGCAGTGGGAGCCTTTAGTGCACTTTGGTTTTCTGGTCTGAGATTTCACAGTCTCAGCTGGGAGCCCAGGATGAGCAACAAGCACAGATAAAGCTGTTAATTTTCTCACCATCACCAAGGTGATAACCCACATCTCCGGTGGTCCTAACTTTGGAATTAGGGCAAGCGGAAGTGGGGAAATGAGCCGCTGAGCAACTAACATGCTGATAAAAAACTGTTTGTGTGACTTACCGATGTCTTCCTCAAGGCCAAGCTGAAGTTTCTTGCCTTCCATCTTCTCAATTTCCTCATCGTTGAATTTGTACCAGTCACCGGTGTGAGCATCCTTCACATGAGCGATGTAGTGGCCAGAATATGCACTGATGCCCCGATGAATCAGCACTGCACTCAGCTCGTACACAGAGTGCTGATCTGGAGAACCAGACAGTACAGAAACACAAAACACAAAAGCTTTAACGTCTGTGTCTTCTAAGAAGAACAAATCTACGGACTTGGGGGTAAAAACCTTTCTGGAGACAAGCTTGTTCCTGGGGATAATACCTTGTTTTCCCTCCAGGAAAGGCCCCATGTCCAGTTGCTCTGGAAAACTGATGAAGGTGTTAAGTTTCTTCTTGTGGCCCGTTTGTCTGGAGGAGGAGGATGAACAACAGGTGTATCACATCAAAGTGCTGTGATGCCCATTTAGAAGGGCGGCGGCTGACCTGTCAAAGACGAAACGCATGAGCTGCAGGTTGAGGGTTGGAGGGAGGCTGTGCAGTCTGATCCTGCGGGTGGCGCTCTGCTTACTCTGACAGCTCTCACAGAAGTAGCGGTTCTCCCCATCCAGCTTCTCCTCCTGCAAGACAACAGGTAACCATGGTGACCAGTCCTGAAACATCAAGCAGGTCCCCATATGCCTGCCATTTCCACCAAGGTCGCCATATTGTCACCTTAAAACTACAGCCCATGTCCGGTTATAAAAGGGATGTGGAGCAGCAACAGAAACCTGTGGAAGGTACCTCTCATCCCTGCTACATCTGGGTGTAGGTGAAGACTACCTTCAGGAACTCTGTGACGCACTCCATCAGGTTCTTGTGACCCTGGATGTTGAGCTCTAGCTCGTAGAATCTGGAGGGCAGCGCTGATGAACGTCCACACTGGTTACAGCTGCAGAACAAACCAAGTGTCTAAAATCACCCAAAGATTCTTACGGTTAGATCAGAAATACAATTACGTCTGACTTTCTTCTTGAACATCATACCCATCACAAAAATTGCACTTTGACCAGAATGTTCACCCTACTGACACTATGTTCAATCAGAAACTGTCTTCTCACACTGTCACATAGGAGAACTGTCCACAGAACTGCCTCTGGATGACGTTCTGCAAGCTGGTGTTCTTTTGTTTGGACAGCGTGTTTTCCAACAGGGACAGGAAGAGCTTGGAAAACTCCTGAGCATCCTGAAAATAAAAGAAGTCAGTGGTTTCCTTAAGAGTCAACCATCAGTTTAGTGTGGTGCTGTACCTGCTGCTGGCCAGTGTCCAGGCCCAGAGCTTTGACCAGACCCGAGGGGTCAATGTACTTCCTGTTGCTGTTCTGCAAGAGCGCAAACAGATACTGCAGATGCTCACAGATGGACTGGGGCTCATAATCTGAAAATAGCAGTTACAAAAAACAACCATTGAGTGCTTAGTGGAAATCCCAGTTCTAAGAAGGCCTGAAACACACGAGTCTCAGAAGTACCAGAACCGGTGTTGTGTTCCTGCGCTCTGGAGCTGTTGCACTCATAAAGGCTGCGGCGCAGCTCCAGGTTGTGGAACCACACCTGCAGAAATGTGTTGACGTAACATGTTGCACCTAGATTGGTCAGGCCCACGAAGGTGTTCTGGAAGAGAGAGGAAGAAGGTGTGAGCCAAAGAACCAGTGAGAGTGTGGCGGTAGGACTGGTGTGCTGTGGGGAGAAATACCTTGTCTCGACGCTCTGAATTTGGATCGTCAATATTGTGGAAGGTGTTTTCATCTATCTCTCCAAGCCATGCCTGCTCACCAATAGCAACCAGGCAGTTTGGATTCCCTCTGCAGTTCCTCCTGCCACACCGGTATGATTACAGGGTGGATTCATTTGCAGGCACATGTATCAGTGATGGTAACAGCACATGGTAAAGGAAATCACTTCAAGTCAGCACATTAGCTAATATGATGTTTCAAAGGATTAAAAATTAATAATAATAAAAAAAAAGCAAACTAGCTTAAGAGTAGAAAAGTCAACTAAAAAACATGCATGTATTCCAAATGGCACCCTTCATTCAAATGCCAGGATTCCTCAGATCTGACAAATGACAGAGGATCCCTTATGGCTGTCCATTTAAATCCCCCGTGCATATTCAGTTAATTCACAGAACCAGGAAAAAGAAATCATAGCTGAAGTAATATTTTATTGGCAGCTTTAAAATGTTTATTGATTCCGTGAATAACTAAAGTTAAACCCTTGGCGGTGAGACATTGTCTCAAATAAAGGTTTTAAACTTGGGCTAAGTGTGTTGTCTTATACTCACACCCCATTTATACTTTATAAAGTGTGTTATTTTTTAAAAGTGACCGAACGTGACCTTCTAGGCATTTTACTCGGTCTCTCTCAACCTTTCTCCATCGGCATGCTGAAAAGATGCACATTAGCCTCACTGCACCGGTAGCTCTTCCCATCTACTGATCAAATGACGCCGACTGAGATGAAGAAATGTTAATACTCCACCTGCAAGTTCCCCTTTTACAGGCCGTGAGATTGATACGATATGCTAGGTTAATGTGCTCTTGCGTGATGTCTTCTGGTTTCACCGTTTCCACCCAGCGCCAAGCCGCTTTCTCCAGCTGTAAGCGGGGCGCCATGATCCTCCTATGCCAGATATATAAAGAGACAAAAAGGCAACAGTACAATTAGCTAACATCTGCAAAACAGCCCCTGGTGATGCTAATGCAACAAGCCAGGAGAAGCTACTTCAGCGTTAACTACAATGCAACATACTTAACTTAGCTAGCCAGCTATCGTAATGACATCTTTGCGTTACTCCAGTTAAAACGTAATATCACGTCACTACACGCTGTGTTAACATAAAAAGCATAACAATACATCAACGCAACGAATTTTAAGACAATAAAATAATATTCTGACATAAATAAGGACCCGCCTTTTGCTAATGATGGCTGGCTAGTAGATTGTAGCTGTCCCGAGCCGGCAGCGTTAGCTAGTGATTCCCTCCGTATTTTCTTTTTAAATGCTACTTTACCCAAAACACACGATTTTATTGTGTCAGGATGAAATGTTATCGAACCTTTCATGCGTGCAGCTATTTTACAAAAACACTTGTGTATTTTTCACATTTTATTCACGGGTTGTTTTAGATTTAGCGCCCTTAACAGCATTTATCAGGAAAACCTTTACTCTGCACGGTCATCGCGACGTCAGCACGTGACGCGCGTGGCGTCACTTCTTCTTTGGTTACGGTTGACTATACGCATCCATTGCGTATTGCTGCCCCCTACTGTTTCTTTCTGCTCTTTTAAGTTCCTAATCAAATTCTGCTGTGTTATGCGGATACTGCCGCAGCTTCTTCATGTGTGCCCAGTCCTCCGAATTCAGCAGGGTGCAGAAGTTATAAACATTTTCTCCAGCAGCTCCAAGGTCTAAATAAGTTTCCTCCTTTGGGCCGAGTGTCTCTTGCATTTTAAAATAACGTGACACCGCCTCCGGCTATCTACACTCACCTTGTGCATCGGGAGGGTTCCCAGTCAGAGGCAGCCCACTCCTATGACCACAATGTCCAAGCCTTATTCGTGTAATAACCACCACATCCCTGCTACAGCCAAAGCCCAAATTTATTTCTTCCCCTATTCCTCTTTTGAATATGATAAAATATCTGGTCTTTGCCTTGAGTCATCCCATGAGTTCTGCCACATTCCCTTTGCTGCCTGGATTATTACAAATGAGCATTCTGATGATCCAATTCCAATTGTCTGTTTTCCTGCTTTATTGTATTTTTTGTGGAAATGTCTACTTCCTCATTCCCACGTGTGCTGGTCTCCACATGAACCCCACCTCACAGCCTATTTTATTCATTCTGTGCAACATTAAACATATTTCTGCTATTAAGTTAGCTCTGGATTTGGATTGTGCTTCTTTTATTGCTTGTATAGTTGCTGCTTATCGCAATCGAGAGGGGGTGAGTAGAGAGGATGTATTTTTTTGCTAACTGCTTTCATAAAGTAATCAGGATGGAAGGCATCCTGATTACTTTATCAGGATGCTTTTGTGTTTGACCGGATCTCCGAGCCTGACTGTGATTTTGTACCTCTGCCTGCACTTCCTGCCTTCCTGGTTTCGGAATGCACTGCACTGAAAAATGGACAATGATTTACTCAAATAAAATCCTGACTCTGTACTGTGCCCAAGCCTTCAATTACTAAGCCTTATAGTGGTTTGCTCCTACCATCAAGCTACACTGCTCCTCAAACCTGTGTGTAGCTAGCTAGTGCAGGAATGGATGGGATGAACTGGCCAATCACAACAGAGTAACACTAACAAACCAGTGCACAGGAATATAAATGAGATTAAGCCCTGCACTCTAAGTGTCAAGAGCTGACTCAGTTGCAGTAGGGATACTACCACCACCACCACCACCACCACCACCAGCATCATCATCATCCCAGGGCCGCTCCAGTAAGCTGAATTTACACAACACAATTCAGACATAACATGGCTGAGCTCAATATTATTATTAATAGTAGAAGTAGGAGTAGAACTATCATTATTAGCACTATTATTACTGACATTAGCATTAATTTATTATAACTGCTCAGTTGTTAAAAAAGTCACTCTCAAAATATTCTGTTTTAAGGTGTCAAGGTATGAATATGTTTGTAAAAGATAAATCTGTTCATTAAATCTATTTCTGTAGCATCGAGAATAGAAAATGACAAAGATTTAGTGCTTTGGTCTGGGAATTAGTTTCCTGCTGAGACTGGGAGAAGATTTACTGGCTCGTTACTTCAGTAATCCCATGTCCTTTTTTAAACCTCATGAAACTGATCAGGAACATGGCCATGCAACAGCTTGTGTAACCAGAACAATTGTGGAACGGCTGTTTTTAATCTGAGGGGGGGCTCATGACCCCCAAAGCAGGCACTTCTCCTCAAGTGTATGAAACGTTATGAATAGCATTTTGAAGGTAATTCACCATAAATGTGTATTTTGCCATCACTAACAGATATTTCAACTGTATTATGAAGTTCATGTTTAAATGTCCAAACATTTACATGTTGCATATAGGTCACACAGAACAAATCAAACAAATCAAATGCAACTTCATGTGGTGCTCCAATATTGACTGTTCTAAATCTGTTCTATCAATGCAGAAAAATATAGTAGAAGAAGTGTAATGAATTGTTGTGGATACCATAGGAGTTGACGGTAACGTTAGAGCCAAGATGGGGAAGAAAGAGATTATCTGCAGTTGGAAGAAAAGCACCAGCAACATCAAAGAGGTCTTTGATTTCTTGGGGAAAATTGGAAGGTAAGTAGTGTAAATTTCACACAATCACACAGTTAATGATATGGGGAGATCTTTTATTGACACTCGTGTTAAGAAAAATGTGAAATCAGTTCAAGCTATGGCAAGCTAAATGACTCAAAATGATGGACTGACTATAAAATAATTTTGAGTCACGCAATGCTGTTACAGTGGTCTTTAGTCTCCATTGTAAGCATTTCCAAATATTTATCACTCAAATTTCTGGCACTTTCTGGACAGGACATGAAATGCAACAATTGTACTTCGGATTCAGTAAAATGCTGTATTTAAAGTTTTGGATATGTGATTTGTCTTGAAATGTTTGGAATGATGTTTGAGTGATGATGTAGGTCTTTCTCTTCCTTTTTTCTCCTGCTTCTTCCTAAATTGATATTTTACAGTTTACAGTTGCCTCCAGAGGCTACATGCGGTCTGTGAGGAATGAACACTTACTGCTGACCACAGTGTCCTTACAGCTATGTCATTTTTGAAAACAGAATTTCAATCAATCAATCAATCAATCTTTATATAGCGTCTTTTACAATCAGAATTGTTTCAAGGCGCTTTCCAGAATCCCAGGGCCTAACCCCAGACAAGCAACAGTGGTAAGGAAAAACTCCCCTTTAACAGGAAGAAACCTTGAGCAGGACCAGGCTCATGTAGGGGGACCCTCCTGCTGATGGCCAGCTGGGTAGAGAGAGAGAAGAAGGGGGAGGACAGGTAGAGGATACCTGTAGGAGAGGAGAGGAGAGGAGAGGAGGGGAGAGGCATAGAGCAAAGAAATACATACAAAAATACATTATATTGAATTAAATTGAATTGAATAAGCTGCTGGTTGAGTGGGTCAGAGGTCAGTATACAGCTCTGAAGGCGGCGATACCTGTAAATGGATACAGAAGGGGGAAAAACTACACAGGAAATAGCATTACTAGTCTACTTGGTGAGGAGGAGAGGAGAGGAGAGGAGAGGAGAGGAGAGGAGAGGAAACCATTTCAGAGCGCTTGTGTACGATCATCTATAGTCAATAGTCTTGAGGCTTTAAAGACCGTCGATTTAGGCTTTAAGGCGGTTGTCTGTGGTCTGGTGGATGCTGTCGGACTGCTGCCTAACGATAATCCCATTCAGCCCGTCCTAGAAAACGGCTCTCTTCAGCCTCTTACTCCTCCAGAGTAATCTCAACACACCTGAACCTGCAGGTTTCACTAGAGGCTGTACTGGGAGTGCTGTGCAAACCAGGACCAAGAAACATGTAGATCAACAGCAGGAGGTCTGATTGTTATTAGGAGTGGATATTTATGTGGCTCTTCAGAAATGTTGCATTTATGCAGCAATTGTGTCCTGTAAGCACCATAAAGTAGCTCAAGGTTGTTCTGTACATCTAACAGGAACCTTTTTATTGAAACTTGAAATTATCTTTGTTGTATTTAATTAACAGATGGTGACTAATTGTTTGCTAATGGTGCCATTTTATTTACGATTCATGACATCATTCACAGTCTGTTTTATCTGAATCCGCTGACCTGCAAAAAGGGCTCAAGTTAATTAGAGATGCTGCTTCTTCCGCTTCTCCCTGTAGTCTCAAAGCTGATTATAGCATTCACTCAGTCTGTGAATGAGTGTGTGTGTGTGTGGGTGTGGGTGGGTGTGTGTTTGCACAACTTGAGCACTTACATCAGTACACATAGGCGGGAACATCCTAGCACCACTTCATTATAGGATTAAGCATCGCAATGCTGTGAGTGTACAGATTAAAGTGTGTGTGTGTGTGTGTGTGTGTGTGTGTGTGTGTGTGTGTGTGTGTGTGTGTGTGTGGAGACATGTGGCAGGATGGTCTAACAGGTGATAAAATGAACTCTCAGCAGCAGGCACAACAATCATAGTGTCAATAAAGAACACACATGTACGAATATGATGTATGACCTTAAACTGAGACCCCATCATGGTCCTCACCTCAGATTCAAATCACTGGAGGGCCATTCAGGAGCCCCTCACACCATAAACTCCAGCTTGGGGTGTGGGAGCTGGTTTTAATGGTGTGGCTGATTGGCGTGGGGGGATCTTACAGGTCCTTGCAGTGAGGACATTGATGATCCCATCTGAAATGTTGCTGGGACAGATTGGTACCTTACAAAGTCCAAGATTCATGTGCAAATAAGACAAACTGTCCATTATATTAACATGCCAACATTAATAAGATGTGTGTATGTCTTTGGACAGGGGCTCATTCTCTGTAGTTTACATGGTAAGGGAGAAGAAAACGGGGAAGCTGTACGCTCTGAAGTGTCTGAAGAAAAAACACCTGGTTCAAAGCAACCTGGAGAATGAAATCAGAGTACTGAGAAGGTAACTAACACACACACACACACACACACACACACACACACACACACACACACACACACACACACACACACACACACATGATGTTTCTACCTTCACTGTCTCAGGATAAACCATGAGAACGTGGTTGGTCTGGAGGATTTCTATGAAAGTCGAACACACTATTATCTGGTGATGCAACTGTAAGTCTTTTTCTATTTATTCTTCTTAATTAAACCAAAAGCAATCTTTGAAACTATTAAATGTGTGTGTTTGTGTGTGTAGGGTGTCTGGTGGGGAGCTATTTGATCGTATCTTAGACAGAGGTGTTTACACTGAGCAAGATGCCAGCAAAGTCATCAAGCAGGTGCTGGAGGCCGTCAGCTACCTGCACAAAAACAGCATTGTCCACAGAGACCTGAAGGTAGCACACAGACACACAGACACACAGACACACGGCTTTGACCTTTCTTTTTTCCTCTCAGTTGTTCTTCTCATTTTCTTTCTGTGTGTCTCCGAGCAGCCAGAGAACCTGTTGTTTTACAGTGCAGAAGAAAATGCCAAAATCATGGTCAGTGACTTTGGCCTGTCTAAAACAGTGGAAAACGGTGTGATGTCCACAGCCTGTGGTACACCAGGATACGTGGGTGAGCTGTCATTTTTTCAAATTGCAAACCCAGCATCAGGCTAATTCCTTGTCTTCTGTAAAAAACCTGAATACCGGTACTTACCACTCCACAGCCCCTGAGGTTCTGGCCCAGAAGCCTTACAGCCAAGCGGTGGACTGCTGGTCCATTGGAGTTATCACGTACATCCTGTGAGTAAAGAAAACAACACACCAAACCATAAGTAAGATTCCTGATGTGGAATAACAGCATGTGCTGACCCCTTTGTTCCAGACTTTGTGGCTATCCTCCATTCTTTGAAGAGAATGAGACTCTGCTGTTCTCAAAGATCAGGAGAGCTGAATATGCCTTTCATTCACCCTTCTGGGATGATATCTCTGACTCAGGTATAGAGGTGTTTCCCATTATTTATATTCTCACATGTTAGCAAGTCTAAAGTGGCAAGAATAAGTCTTTACAATTACAGTTTTGTTGCCTTTACTTTAAAACTTAATTTCTACATGATTATTAGATTATTAAAAGTTACTCACATGTTCGAATTGAGAATCCTTGGTGAGGGAAGGCCATTGTGGCTTCAGAAGGTTCTAGTTGACAAATTCCAACACACAGTTTTTGATGTCCTAAAAGACTTCAAACAAGCTTTAGTGTGTTGGGGTTCTGGGTTGTGTCGGTCTTTGTCCTGCAGGTGGTGGAATGGAGCACAATTGGTTGCAGCTGGCACTGCGGGGAGGCGCATCTGTAGGCAATTTACATCTTGCTGCATATTTAAGCAGGTTGTGCCTGCCTGTCAGTGCCAGGGTGTTTGTTCGTCTTGTGAGGTTGTGTGTTCGTCTCCCTCGTTGTGTGTTGGTGTCCTGCGTTTCCTGGAGGGCTGCGTTTGGGTCCTGTTCAACCCCTGTTTTGTAACATAGTGGTTTTAAAAGACCCATGTTGTTAGTCATGTAGTTACCCTCAGTGTTCCCTCTAGTGGACTTCAGGAGTTCTTTAAATACCAAACAGCTTGACCTCATTATGACAGGAAACCATTCTCCAAACCCGAAGAAACAAAACTAAACTGACGGACTGAACCCAGCAGACAAACCATTGCTCAAGTGTTTCAGTAAAAGCAGTCTGCTTATCCCCTCAATCCCAGTATAACCAGTCCTATTATCCTGTTTGTCCCAGTGTAACCAGTATACTTACCTGTTCTGCTGAAGTGTAACCAGACTTACTCATCAGTCCATTAACCATTAATCACTTTGTCCCAGTAGATTTTTGCTGTTATCATAGCAACTAACAGGTTTTGATATCACATGCCAACAGCCAAAGACTTCATCGGAAACATGATGGAGAAAAACCCGACCAAACGCTTCACCACTGAGCAGGCCCTCAAACATCCCTGGTCAGTCTCACATGTTCATCAATTTGACATACGTGTCCATGTTTGTTCAGTAACTGGTGACACTGGTGATTGCAGGGTTGCTGGTAATGCAGCCAAAGACGTTGACATTTATCAGTCGGTGTGTGAAGGGATGGAGAGAATGTTTGCCAAATCCAAATGGAAGGTAGAGCAACAACCATCATAGACACATCAGGTGGAGACCCCTGATGAGAGCCGTTGGGTGTGCTGTCTTTCTCCTGACAGAGAGCCTTCAATGCAGCCATGGCGGTCAACCATTTTAAGAAAGGGGGCATATTCCAGAGTGCACCTGCCCCCTCGCCATCCTCTCTCCCTTGTGCAACGGTGCAGTCGTCCTCACAGAAAGACTGTGAGATGTCCGATGACGTAGATCCAAATGGAAATCTTATTCCTGATAGTGGAAACCTGTCCAGCAGTATTCCTGTCGAGAATGTTTGTGCACATTTGAGAGTCCATCCAGCCGGAAACAGCACTAAAGAAGATGTTCAATTCAGACCGTCGACCAGGTGAGAGTTCTGGCCCTGTTACATTCCTGCTACGGTTTACCAGCACGAGGATGCCAGCATGATGATGAGATTTTAAACATGGGTGGAAGGTAGAGGTTCTCCTAACTCCTCACATGGTTCAGACCGAACTAGACACTCCAAGAAATCATTTTAGCTTTTCCTTGCCATTTAAAACATGCTGAGGCTGCTGAAAAGGATTTGGGAATTGTTACCATTGTTGGATTTGTAGGGGACTGAACTGTCATGTCGTAAGTTCTGCAGGTTTATGCGTGCTAATATTTGTACAGTTTGGATGCTGTGGCTCAGACCAAGACCCCATTGGTTCAGTCTGGAGTGTGTGCTGTCATGTGATTGGCTTGATGTCGTCGAAGATGCATCTCCCGTGGGTATTCCCTACCTGTTTTTCTTCAACTCAAATGATTTTCTTTTGTGCTCCTAATTGTTCTCTTTTGGTGTTTTTCCTAGATCAGCAGAGTCAGTGGCAAGCTATTCAGTTCGTCCACCTTGATGAGTCTTTTGAGCGAAATTGCTGTTGAACTGAGCATAAGATCACTTTTTACAGTGTAAATTCCTTCAGAGAACAGCAGGAATTAATTTGACATTTCTGCATCAGCTGCTGACATTTCTGTCTTCCTGTCACTATCTTCCTGTGAGCTGCAAGAAGTGCTTTCAGATTAAAAACTTGGATGGAAATTTTCATCTGAGGATGAAAATTTAGTGTTTTTGAAAGTTAACCATGCACAATAATTACAAAATTACATTTGCAACATTGTCTTGGAAATCTCAAGGCAGCAGCATTTTATGTTAAACTGAGCTCTTCTGAGCAGTGATAATTTGTGCTTCTGGGTTAAAATAATGATTTTATTGTTATTAAAGTTTCCTTTCCGCAAAGTTCTATTCACAAAAATGCAGTTGTCTTTTGTCTAATAGCTACTTCTGTGAGCAGCTACTAACCTGTTCGCTATAATGAAGAGTTTAAATTTCAGTTTGTTTGACTAAAGCTTGTGTTAATACAAAAAATCCGAATGACATCTGGTCCAAACCACTGAAAAGCTCTGAAATTCTTCATGCCACATGTCTCCAACTCACATGAGTCATGGGTCACTTTTCCAGAGCAGTACTTTTCTAAAGGTTGGTTGTTTTAGCTCCACTACGCTCATCGGACCTTCATCAGAAGTCCGGGGGGGACAATGTGAGGTTGTCTGGATGTAAGTGCCACAGACATGGGGGGCCGGTTGCGCAATCCTGTAGTGACCACTGTGTTTTTCTATGGTTTTATTTCTCAATAAACATGCAACACTCATTTTTGTCTCATTTCCAGTTGAAATCAAAGTATCAACGGTCTTTTAATTAAATCACTTAAACATAAAAATAAAAACAGACCAATAAATAAGCACAGCACTCGATGTAACTTTTAAAATGTGCTGTACTATTGCTAATTATATTTGAATTATCAAAAAAAAAAAAACGCAAAATAGATTAAATAAACCTCTGAAGTGACAGAGGAAGGTACCCGTTTGGGCCTTGACCTTTAACCCTGGCAAATGCTCAGGTCGTGGGCTTTCTTCCTGAGCTGTGCCAAAAGAACTTGAAGTATAATTTCCAGTCCATCAAGTCTTCTGGACTTCTGTAGGATTTCAGCCTGCAGGTTCCTGAGGGAATCTCCTTTACCTGGAAATCATAAGCACATCAGATCTGGATGAATCTCTCTTTAGAGCAGGGCCTAGATTTTTCATCGCAGCATGGTCAGTGGCACCCGGGGCTGCACACAACTCACAGCACATTTAGGACCATCTTTTGAAATATGTACCAATTTTAAGTTCACTTGTATCCACCATCAGCACACGCCCACACAGTGGGTAATGTGCACTGACCTGCTGACCTCTAACCTTGCTGACCCACTCAACTCTCATACTAACAGCTTTTTGTAATTAATATACTTGCATGATCACTCCCTGTCCTCCCCCTTCTGCTCCCTCTCTACCCAGCCAGCCATCAGCAGGAGGGTATCCCTACATGAGCCTGGTCCTGCTCAAGGTTTCTTCCTGTTAAAGGGGAGTGTTTCCTTGCTAGTATTGTTACTTGGGGGTCAGGTCCTGGGATTCTGTAAAGCACCTCGAAACAATCTTGATTGTAATAGAGGCTGTATTAATAAAGATCGATTGATTGAATGAAACTATAAAAGTAGAGGAATGAATAAAGGCAACCCCTCCTCCAAGAACCCAGAAGCAGGTCTTTAGTGACTGGAAGTGATTAACAAATGCACAAGGTCTCACTTGGAAATGTACATGATTATGCATATCTTAAAATGTTGACATGAATATTTTATTGGGGTAGCCACCGTGCAAACAAAATACTAGGGTATAGTCCAAATCTACTGAGTATAAATGTAACTACCAACTACCAGAACAGAGCTGTGGAGGCGGAGTGAATAGAGATACCAAGAGGAGAAGAGATGAGAGAGGAGGAGAAAAAGAAGAACTGTGAGGAGAGCAGGAGCTCTTGGATTAGCTTTTTAAAGGGAGAAGGCCACCCCTGCTCTGCCAGAGCTGTAGAGGTGTGAACCAGATGAAAAGAGTCTGGATGTAGCTAGGATGACATTCAAAACGTATAAATCCTAAAAATGATTTTTCACTTTAATGAGGCTAATTAAAGTAAACATTCATGTACTTCGGTCGTCAAAATGTCAGTTGTAAAGTCTGTGGCCACAGCTAAAGACCACAGCAGAATAAAGCTAGTTCAAAAAACAAGCAGCGTGAGAAGACCGATAATACAGAAAACAGAGAAAAACGGACGCACTTGTGTTTCACATCATAAATGGCCCCAATTTTTGTCTCAGGGATACAAATATCCCTTAAATACAGTTGTCACTGTCTAACAAAGAGAATCTTCTGTATTTTCTTTATAAGAGTTCTACAAGAAAATAGCATGGAGCAAATCCAGGTGTCAAAAATTCTTTTGTCTTGTCAACTGCTTTATCTCTTTCGGGGTCACGGGGAGGGTGCACTTATGGGCAAAGGGAGGGTCCACCAGTTCATCACAAGGCCCGATATGAGCATTTGTGGGTTCGATACCTTGCTCAAGGGGACCTCTGCAGTGCTCTGAAGGTGTTCCGGCACCTTCCCCTACTACCAGAACAACTTCCTTGTTTTGTCTGCACTGGGGCTTGAACCGAGAACCCTTCGCTTCTCAGCCCAGTCCTCCCCCCCGCTTCCCAAAAAAAAAGCTCACTTGTGTTTCTTTATATTAAACTCTTGAGATGTGTTTTGTTTAATAAAGAACAAGAAATGTTTAGTAAAAGATATTTGAAACTTGGGCAAGATCAAACAGCCCTAGTCTGGATCTCTGTGCCTGAACAGACAGCTTTGCCAGGCTCACATGCTGAACACAGCATGAGGGTCAGATCGACCCCAACATGACTGTTCGCATAATCCAGCTCTGTAGGCCAGCATGAGGGACTTGAAGCCACCACATTCTGGACCATCTGAAGGTTCACTCACCTGTTAGTCATGCCTTACAGCAGTAGTTAATGCCTGTTAACCAGTTAATTAACAAACCAACCAGTCCAATTGACTGGTTGGTGTGTTAATTAATTAAATCCAGTGAACCTTGCAGTGAGCCTTGGGTCTGAACAGCTACAGCAGCTAGACCGGCTTTCTGCAGTTCTTTTGTTTAGTTCTGGTGAAGAGAAACTACTCAACGTCGATGACAAGGTCAGCCTCACCACATCAGTTAATTAATGCCCATTACTGGACGTTACTGCTAATAGCACTAATGATGATCGTTGTGTTCACTTTAATATCTGAAGTTTCCAGGCTATCCAGGCTGGATAGGGTAAGGACTCAGCAATTCACCAGCTCATCACAGTAGTCATTCTTAATAACTTTTAAATGTATGTTTACTGTAATAAAAATCCTGGTCTGTTTATACGTTATTATGCTGCAAATAGATTTTAGTCCCAGTGTCACAAAGGTTGGTGGCCTTAAACTAGCTGAGAACATTTCTGAATATCTCAGGCAAACCTCTGCCCCTGTTTTCTGTACAATCCTAACAGCATGATCTGGATTTACCTTCCAGGGCCTTAAACATGCTGCCAGTGCTGTTGGCCAGCAATCCAGCTTTCTTCTGCAGCTCTGCTACTCGATCAGCCAGCGCCCCCGTGGATCCACCAGCCCCACCTGGAGGAACCTGAGCTTTGAGACGATCCAGCTGTTTCTCCAAAGTCAGCAGGTCCTAAACACCAATGTCAGAACAAATTTGAATGAGAGTGGAAAGTTGAGAGTAATTCATGATCCAAATTCTATTCAAAGGTAGAAACCTGCTCCCTCTCACATTACTGCCAATTGCTGCTTCTCTCTCTGCATCTTCTGAGCTATCTCGAGCTTCCTGTGCCTTCTGCTGTGCATTCTCCAGCAAGTCTTTTAGAGCCCTAAGCTGAGAGGTCATGGGCTTCATCATTGTGTTGGCATCATCCAGATTCTTCTCTGCAGGGCTCAGCTGGTCTTTGGCCTGCGGAAAGGAAACTTTGCACCAAAACGCAAAATGCAACTGTGACGTCCACTGTTGTTCCTAATGTCCTACCTGCATCAGACGCTTCTTTAGGTCATCCATGAGATATGTGCTGTTCTGCACCTTGTCCTCTATGTCTGACAGGGACTTCTCCACCATGCCAAAACTGGAAAGCAACCCATCAACGTCGCCCTTCACACCCAGAGCTTGGTTCCTGTGAACATGTGTTAGGAGCAGGGCATATGTTTTAACTGTTTAACCAGCTGCATGAGTCAGGATTTCATTAATTATGTTCATATTTTGATCTCAAGCTCAAGATCAAGTCTAAAAGGAGGGGGCTAACTCAATTAAATATGAATGTCCACAAATGTATAGATACAACCTACTGTAACTATTCCCTGACAGAAGAATGACTTCATGTCCCATAAATAGAGAACAAACCCAGCTTCTGAAGACTGGGCCCAGGGCCTGAGACTCAAGCCAAAAGGAGGAATTTTTGGTCATGACTTCTGTCTGTAGATTGAATGAAGTATGCGAAAGAAAAATCTGAACTTTTATTTGAAGAAAACAGCTGCTTATGCGTCCTATGCTAAAGCTAAACCTTGCTCAGATGACTTGAAAGGAGGCGCTGATATATGTTGGTTCTGTGAAGGGGAATTCAGTCTACCTGGCTTCCTGAGCTTCGTCCAGAAGTTTTCTGGCTTCATCCAGCTGTGGTGCAGCATTGTTCAACACAGTTGAACTGTCTGATAGGTTCGCTGCCAGATTCTTTAGCTCCTCCAGCTTTTTCTTCAGAGCAGCTGGGCTAAGCGGCAACTTAGCTTTCAGGATCCAGTCACTCACATCCTGGATGTGGGTCAGGTTGGACAAAGGGTCTATACCAACAGCAGATAAAATGGTCAAGTCAAGGACTCTTTATGGGTGAAACCAGATGTCCAAGTTATGAAGTTGATGTGCTCCAAATTTACATTAGATCACAAGTTAATGTAGTAATTAGGATTAAGAATGTTTGTTAAAAACAAAAGTAGACCCTATAAACCATGTCTCACAGGCACAGTACAGTGCGAATAAACAATAACGCTAACAATAATTTAGCTTAGCTCCGTGTAGCCTAAATACCAGTGATTACAAAAGACTGAAAGGATAAATGGGCTGGTTATATTGGAATAGAGTGAATAGGTGGATTGGTATAACCAATGTGGGACATCTCTGTGTGAGTACAGCTGTGGACAATCTGCACCTGACAGGAAATCTTTGAGGTCTTTCACAACACCACGTGTCTCCTCCAAGTCATCTTCCAGCCTGTCTCTGGTCTCTCTCATCTTATTGGACAGCTTAGCAGCAGACTGTCTCACCTGGTTGGTTATCTCCTGTGTTTCCTGGAGCTGAAAGCAGTTAAAATTTTTGTAAATTAAATTTTAATTAATAACTTGTTTTCTAACTAATTGCAACATCATATCTGAGTGTTTAGGCCTTTCTGGATTAGGGGACCTTCCTGTAGTGTATGACATGACAGAGCTAAATCCTACGAGCCAAAGTGATCCTTCATGAAGTTCAGCAGTGTGTTTAGGCTCATGATCTAACCATCCTGTCAAGCTGCCAATCTTTTCAAATCTATGTATGCCAGAATTCCTCTGCTGCCATCATTAGATGGCAGTCGGCTTGAAATGTCTCTAGAAGGAGCATAACTATGATGTGTGTGTTTGTGTGTGTGTGTGTGTGTGTGTGTGTGCACCTTCTCTGCAGCATCTGTGATTTTCTTGGCCAGTCTTTCCAGCTTGCCTTTCACATTCTTCACATCTGCATCAGCCCTCTTGCTCAGAGGTAGGGCACCCACGCATTTCTCAGCTGCTTTACAAGGTGGGGTTCCCTCTGGTGGACACAGATCTTTACCCTCACACTGCAGAGGGGTGCAGGGCTCTGTGCGAACACTGCCACACACCTGAAAAATGTCATCACTTTTAGCTGAAACCTTCCTCGGCAAGACAGGCCACAATAACTCTGACGACACCACACTGAGGAACAACGAGGCCATTTTCCTTACCTGCTTGGCAACAGGAGTGAGGTCTGGTTGCGAGGACATGACGTGGTTCAATTTGTACAGAGCTCTGGTGTTGGCTGGTTGGACTTGATTGAGAAGATCCAGGGCATTTTCTCTGATATCCGCTGACTCCATCAACGTTGTTTCACTGGCATTCACTTTCCCAGCTGCCTCACTGGATTCTTTATAGGCTTGTTTGATGGCAGAAAAGGCTCCTGATTGGCACAGAGAAAAGAAACTTAGCATAATATATTTTACATTGTCAAACCCATCAGACTGTGAGACTTTGGACAAACTGATGAAAATGTGACATCAGCCAGTGGTCCAAGAACAAGTACATGGGGATGGGAGACAGAGAACTACTGTTCAACAGCCACACTTGCGACTTAAGCTAGCAGCAAGCATAAATTGGAAAGATCTCTGATCTGATATGATGCTGTTGGTATTTAATTTGACTCCTAGTGGCAGTTGATCTGTCTGACCTGCATTGTTGGAACTGAGTGTGTTGTCCATTGCACTTTTCTTTGCTTTATACTCCACTGTGAGGCGCTCCAGCAGAGCCCAGAGTTTATCCAGGTCTGAATCCAGACCAGGGGTCCTCAGTGGAGGCGAGAGTCCATCATTGATCTTCTTCAACTGATTCCTGGAAGAAAGAATGAACCTCAGTCAGGTTCAGTCATTTAATGATTATGAGATTGTGAGATTGAATGTGAGATTGAAGTTACTCTATGAGACAAAGGGATGTTTTGACTGTTTGAAAAAATAAAATAATATTTACCTTATATAAGGTATTTCTTGAATAAAAAGAGTGTACCTATAGTGCTAAGATGCAACTGTTTTAAAAAAGATATTTACATTAGTGATGCTAGCAGGACCTCACCTCAGCTCCTCCAGCTGGGACAGAACATCATCGACCTGTTGGGCTGTACTTGGAGGAAATGAAATGGACTCCTGGATCAGTTTTAATTGTGCCTCCAGGGCAAGAATACGAGGACCGAAGTTGACACTAGAGTGGTCTGGGGTGGTTGGGAAATGTGGGGTGATGCTGTTTAGAGCCAAGCTGAGGTTCTGCCTCTGGCTGTCCAGAGTGAAGAAGCAGGAAGGGCACAACTTGCACGTTGGGAAGGTGTCACAGTGCCCACGGCTGCAAGAACCGCAGCGTGACCCTGTGACGCCTGGACGACACAAACACACCCCAGTCTGCTTGTTGCAACCTTCTGGAAGAGTTCCTTCAGGATCACACTGGCACTCTGGGAGGAAAAGAAGAAGAAGGAAATGTAAATAAATATTCTTGACTGTTACATAGAGGTGCTTGTACTTGACTTGACTCACTTTGGCAGCCTAATAGGGGGTCTCCAAATGTGTTTTCTGGACACTCATTGCATGTTCGGCCTCCAAAATTTGGTCTGCAGCGACACTGTCCAGTCACCTGGAGATGAGGACAACCACTTTTTTCAGTACTTTTATTGACTAATACAAGTTACTGAATATTCTCTTGCTCCAAAGGAACAAATCCACCATTCTCAAAAGTATTTACCAAAAATATGTTTAGACCTGACAAACAAAGGAAGGGTAGTCAGACAGTATCCAACACTCGCAAATAAAATTAAATCCTGACCTCACAATGGACTTCACAGTTAAACTGCAGCCACAAACCACTTTTCTCTACAATAAAACACTTTTCAGAAGCCTTATTTTCACATTCAAACCTTAATGTGATGGCAACAATTTATCCGTGAAACTGTCGGACAGTAAGACAGAAAGAATACGCACCAAAACCAGTCAAGCTGCTCTGCTGCTAAATTGTATTTTGTGCCTATTCTGTCTTATCTGTGCTACCTGAGCTGCTAAAGTAACACATTTTACAAATAAATTCTATCCCTATCCCTATCCCGCTTGCCTGGTCACAGGTGTCACTGTAGGATGTGGTGGGGTCACAGTTGCAGGGCACGCAGCGCTCAGACAAGAAGGGTTTCCAGTAGCCATTTGAACACATATCACAGTTGGATCCGTGGAAATGAGGACGGCAGAGACACTGGCCGATCACGGGGTCACAAACATCCGAAATGGACCCGTCAGAAGAACAGGAACATTCTGGACAGAATAATTATACAAATACAGGACTCCTGGTGACCTGACAAAGTTTTGTGATTAGCTTAGCTTGTTGACAAACTTACTGGAGCAGCCCAGGGGGTTGGCGGCGCTTAGGCCGTAGTACCCTCTCTTACAGCGGTCACAGCGTGGACCTTCAACATTCACCTTACACTGGCATGAGCTTGTTGTGTCATCACACCCGCCAGCATTAACCGTCCCTTCAGTGCTGCAAACACAACCTAGCAGCAACAGCAAAATTATAGGTGTTTACATAAATCACTCTCAGCACATTTAATAGACGTGTTTGTTATGGACCAGTGAACCACTTACGTATGCAGGCGTCAGGGCGGTCCATTTTGCTGCGGGGATTGGGCTGGTAGCCTGGGGCACAGCGATCACACTTGGGCCCTGTTGTGTGGTGCATGCAGCCCTCACACACTCCTCCGCTCCTCCGCCCACTGGCTTCGTACACAGCCGGATCGAAACGACATCGCCGGGCGTGGCTATTGCACTCGCAACCTGAGGGACAAAACACTGAGGGCTGTTTCAAATTACATTTAACAGGTTTTCCGAGCATTTGGCCTCTGGCACTGTTACCACTATCTGCACCAACTTTATGTATGTTGGGGTTAGGCCTTACGCTGGCAGGAGTGGGTTTTGCCCTCCTCTGCGGGCCTCCAGGGCAGGTCATTGAAGAGATCATCGCAGCGTTCGCAGTTCATGCCTGCGGTGTTGTGTTGACAGTCACACCGAGGGGTCACCTGTGTACCAGCACACCAAACAAAAGCATTAGAAAATATCCTGAAAAACTTAGCCAAGATCAATAACACAACCAAATAATTATATTTCAGATGCTGTCGGGTGGAACTAACATGGATGTCTGTGTAGTTTACCAAAGAGTTAGCAGCTTAAAATACCAATGATTCAACTTATTCCTCATGTTATGCGTTTTACTGCTTTTACTTCTACATCGTGGTCTTCAGGCATGTCCCTACCTGCAGGCTGGCTTGAGCAGCGCTGTTTTGCATGTCTGGCAGGCAGCGGTTGGCGTGACCGTGACACATGCAGCTGCCCATCATCCTCATCTCTTTGATGGCGAAAAATCTGCTGAGGGATCGACCCGGAAGCTGAGGAACATCACCGAGGCCGGTCATCCTCACCCTGAGTCCCGTCAGCCCTGAGAGCTCTGAGGGAGACACTGTCAATCAAGCAGTCGATCCTATCATAGGTCCATGTCCAAGAGGTCAAGCATGTACCTTCAACTTTCTTGCTTTTTGGCGCACTGACGTAAGTGTACTGACGGAGAGGGTTGAACTCCACCTGTGCAAGATGATGATGTTATTAATGTTTTACAAGCATCGTTCATCGTTACAAGCTCCCTCTTTTAACCACCGCAACAGAAGAATTTGGAGTTTACAGTTACTCATTTTAATGCATGATCACAAATAATAAAGTCAAATGATAATAAAAAGGTTCAAATGCAGCAGCAAGTGTAGAAAACAGATGGAAAGTTTAAATTTTCCCCACACTGAAAGAGTTCCATAAATCATAGTAAAATGTTTATAGGGCGTACAGATGCCTTTAAATTTGTAAAAACAAACAAAAACAAATCAAAAAACGTCAAACCTCACATTTTGATCTTGGTATGGATTTTCAGCGGTAGGGGGCAGCGTGACGCAGTGTGGCTCTTCCAGTCGGATCGGCAAGGCGGTTGCAATGTCAGGAAACACTTTCTGACAGTCTGTTGCCAAGTAGAGAGCAGGTTTCCAGGTTGTGCCGTTATCAAGAGAGCGTTCTATGACAAAGTCGCTGGGACGAGGACCCTGACAAGGTTCAATTCACATAGGAAGAAATTTCAAAAATTCAAATAGGAAGCAACGGACTCACCTCAGTATGTGAAAAACAAGACAAGCACATTGAGAAGTACCTTAAAGTTGAGCACCAGGTTGTGAAGATGGAACAGGTTGTTCAGGTCCACCTGAAGCGTGACAGGACTCACACCTGCAACAGTGACAGGTTCCTTCCACTATGTCCTAAACTGTCCTCTACCATTTTATTGTATTCATAAAGCCGCGTAAATCATTAACACACCCTTCTTGGACTGCCACCACCGATCTGGTCCAGATGTGGCCAGAACCTCCTGTACTGTGTGGGCCAGCGGATCTTTTGGGTTCCTGGAGTCACATGGACAACATTTCATGCGCCGCTGTAAAAAGCAAAAGCAGATTGTTTAACAGTATCCAAGTTTCCAGGTGAACACACCGTGTCAATAAACAGTAGATGTTTTTGAGCTTTATTTTTTGATTAGGTTCTTTCAGTGTGTAGATTAATGACAGCTGCACAAGTTAAGAAATAAAATGTTCATAAGTGATGATAAATGATGGATAACATTGTCAGAAACAGTCATCACAGGTTCAGATCAGAATGCGCAGTTTGTCAACATGCTTAGTGGCTGTTGTCATCATGTGTCTTCTACCATCAGTGCTAACAATGTGTTCACCTGTCAATGTTTGCACGGTGTTGCTGTGGCACTGGGCCATGTAGGCAAAGGTTCCTGTTGACATTTCAGGATTGCTCATGTTCCTGTTCAGCTCCCACATTCATATTAGGATCCAGACCGAATCAAACTAGCTTAGCTTTGTTTTGATAGCGTCTGCAGTGCCTGAATGAAGTCCTGTTGTATTTGACTGAGGACACGCTGGACTAAACATACAGATCAAGAAACAACCCCACAATGGTGGTTCGAATCAACCACTGTGAGCAAGAGGCTCTAAGCCCTTCCGTTAGGGCCAGCCTGTCTCACAGGACCCTCGTGCAGCTGTGGTGGGTCCACAGATCTGAGAGCTTTCATGACACACTGAGATCATGACGCAGCAACAACGTGTGCGGGGTTAACTGTTGGTGCTGCACGCAGACAACAGGGGTCAGACATCTGCAGCATTGACAGAAAACCAGACCCGGTTCTTGGTGTCAAACATTTCTCTGATGTGTTGATTGTCGTTAGCTACGTGTATCAATGTAGGTTGAAGCTGCTTCAGAGCTGCAGGTTGCTGCACTAATGCAAACACAGACTGTTTGCATTTGTCACAGCTGTCAGCAGCTTTGATTGCTGTGGTGTAAAGTCTGCCCTGGGCTAAATCTGTCCCTGCACTTTCGCCACACAGGTTTATAGATTAACTCTTGGACCTGCAGCCACTGGGGCACAGTAACCAAAGTTACAGGCGAGAGCCCGCGGTCCTCTCAACATTCACACATCTAAGAAAGGGAAGAGGAATCAGCACTCAGGGTGTAACCTGGTCAAGCCCACCCTCAGGTGAAGAGGTTTTCATGCCCTCAGCTCCTGGATCGTCAGTCAGGGTCGTCCATGTCAACACTAATGTGACAATAATACCGTTTTCTCAATATCTTCTCACACCTTTGAAGTTAGTGGGCTTCAAAGTGGAGGGTTAGGGTTTGTTACAACCATCTTCATCTTCATGGCCTCTTACCCACACTTTATTCTTGCTTGAGTTAATTTCTAAGATGTCAGTAAAAACTAAAGAAGAATCTTCACTTTTTGTCTAATTTACATGAAGGAAGATGAGAAAAATTCCGGCATGATGAAAGAAGAAGGGGCTTTCCTCTGACTGATAACCGCTGTTTGGTTGTCATGGAAACACATGTGTCAGCTGAGCCCATCTGTTCCGCCCTGTCTGCCTCAGGTGTTACTCAGGTAAAAAAAATGCAACACACAACAAACACGCTGAGAAAAGTGAGTGTTGATGAAAATATCTGCTCCCTGAGGCAGTCAACACACACACACGCACGCACACACACATGTGCGCAGACACACACACACGCACATACATGCACACAGACACTCACACACACACGCACACACACACGCAAGCACACATGCACACACATACACACACTCACACACGCAGACACACGCACGCAGACACACTCACACATGCAGACAAACGTACACATACACATGCACTCACACACGCACGTACACACGCACACGCACACACACACACACACACACACACACACACACACACACACACACACACACACAGAGCTGTGTCTGTCACACCAGTCTGCTTCTCCCTCCTCAGCACACACGTGTTGACCGGCTGAGGGGGTTTTTCATGCAGTTGCAACATGATTTCACAAGTTGAGCTTTTGGGCCAAAACCATTACGGTCGTCCTGACACCGCCACCAGGTTCGGCCGTGACCTTTCACCTCCTGACTGTGCCAACAGAGATCCATATATGGACACACGGCTGGCTCAGGCCTGCGTGTGGAGCCAACATTAATGTTTTATGCATCTTCAAAAGATCCACTGTATGCTGATGACACCATGTTGTGCCACAGCAATGACTTAATGGCAACAACCAGCTTTCACAGAGATGCACTCATAAATGTGAGGTCCTTGGATGCTTATATGTACCGTGAAATTCTATTTATCAGGTTCCTGTCAGCGCTTTAGTTATATTTCTAGCGAAGCTACCGTTGTCCTACCTGTTGGTAGGGGGTGCAGAAGGCCTCGGAGCCAGCAAGACCACATGTGGAAGAGGCGCGAAGCTGCTGAGCCCGACCCAGCAGCAGATCGCCGCTGGGTGGGTAACAGGCCCCTTGCAAACAGTCGTTGCTCGCCTGAGATGTTGTCACCAACGCTGTTGGGAAGAAGGTGCCACAGTGAGTCTTCATCACAATGATCAGTAACTGTGTGCTAATGAAGTGCTTTTACTCTGTAGCTGCAGGCCCGAAATACGGAACATAATTGTACTCTGGTTTAGCTTTTGATCATGCTACCTGCTGCTTCATGTAACCTTTTACAAGCTGATTAGTGTTAGCCGCCAGAGCTATAAGAATAAGGATAAGGATAAATTTCGGGGAAATTCACATGTTACAGCGGTAGCCCGTGGTGTACAGTAGAGTATAGTAATAAAAGAAAAAAAAAAGAAAAAGACTCTTATGTTATGTACATCTACATCTATCTTTCACCAAAACACAAGGTCAAAGCCCGAACTTCTAGATTTGAAACAAGACTGAGACTCCAACGTTTGGGCCACTATAGCTCCTGCAGAACTCTTTGAGATAAGCACACAGTTCCAGTGTGCGTGAGTTTAGTATCCATCTGAAGACAAAAGTATGTGAAGCAGAGCCTAAGCGCTGGATTCAAACATGTGCCATCATGACCAGTCAAACATGAGTATGCAGACTTCATTCCAAGCAGCAACATTCACAACTTCACCAACAACTGTCCTGAAAATCTCCAACAGTCACAGAAAACCTGACAAACATCTCACCGGCCACAAGGACAAGGATTCTCATGCTGGTTCCAAGAGTCTGGAGCAGATGGGAACTCAAAGATCACCAATCCTGATCAATATCAGATCCAGTTGTTGCTGCCGTCACACACACCTGGATCAGCTGGGACTAATCTGGTGTGTTGCTGCCACACGGTTCTTAAGCTCACCAAGATGGCGTCATGCAGCAGGAGTCAGTGCCACACCCTAAGGAGACGCGCCCTTCCCTTCAGAGTCAGCACACACTCAGAGACATGCTGACACACACTCATACACGCTTAAAATTTCCATCCATCTTCTACTTATCGTAACAGAGTCTCGGGGTGGAGCCTCTCCTACCTTTAGGAGACAGGTAGGCTGCTGAAAATACTGATATGTTGCTTTTTACAGTACTTATTCTCAGTTTGTAGTCTTATAGAATGAAGTTATAATTGAAAAACAAACAAGATGTTTACTTGTGCCACGCACACTTCTGTAAACTTAACTGTATCCGACTACAAAAATGTACAATATCCACATAGACCAATATAATCAGACACTAACTCTCCCTGTCCCCGTATAACCAGTCATCTACCCTCCGTGTCCCAGTATAACCAGTCATTTATCCTCTCTGTCCCAGTATAACCAGTCATTTATCCTCTGTCCCAGTATAACCAATCATTTACCCTTCCTGTCCCAGTATAAGCAGTTATTCACCCTCTTTGTCCCAGAAGATCCAGTCATCTAACCTCCCCGACCCAGTATCACCAGTGATTAACCCTCTTTGTCCCAGTATAACCAGTCATTTATTTGTCTGTTTGAAGTCCATCATCAAATATCTGATTCTGAAATCTTTATGTAAGCGTTCCTGCAGTGTCAATATTAACTTTTGTTTCAACAACTCTAAACATTACACAGTTTTCCTCAATGTTTCAGTTCATCAACTCAAACTTCTTTTCTTCTCAGGAAAAAGTATAAAGAAAAGAGGATTTTTGTTTGTTTTCTGCTGTTGTTGAATCATTTTAGGGTTTGATTGACAGTTGTCAGTTCAGAGGAAGGATACAGCATTGAGGACAGTTTTGGGAAGTGGGTACATTTTTGCTGCTCCTGACATTTTCAAAAGACGTTTTGAGGGTTTAACCCTGATTTTGAGGTTGAGGATAGAACTGGGTAAGGGTCAGGGGTCAGGGGTCAGGGTTAGAGTTCAAAGTCAAGTCACGCATTATGAAAGTCCTCACAAAGTTGGAAGTAGGAGGAATATGTATGCATTTGTGTCTTTGTCTGCATGTCTCCAAAATGCACATTATACTATCACAGTGAAGACATTTTGGTTTGGTCTGAAGGATGAGATCAGGTCACAGGTTCAGCTAGGTCCGGATCAGGGAACTGGGGGGAGTTAGGTCCATAAGATTCCGGACAAAGATGGAAGTTAATGTGTGTGAGTCTTTTCCCCCTGGGTTGGTCTGCAGACACGCTGACTCAGTGCATGTCCTGGGTGTGTCATGTGACTCAGGCAACATGCACATGTAGACATGCACGGTCTCGCCGTTCATGCCTTGGGCTGTTGTGCAGAGGAACTGTGATGGAACACCTCCCAGCAGTCTGGCTTGTCTGGGCTGACAGCGAGGTGAAGGCTTTCTGATCAGTGCAATCAAGTGGTAAAACCCTCTCAGAGGAGTTGATAAGAACTCTTGAAATATGAAGTAGTTCCAGATCAACCAATCAGACCAAGTCTTCACATTTTCAGGCTGATGAACAGAGACAAGAGTTTATTTTAAACCTGGTCATCACATGACCTTCCCACTCTCTGATGGGCAGATCCACATATGGCATATTCCAATCACAGGTCAGAATTTAGATCTGTTCCCAGGCAACCGAGAGGTTCCAGCAGGGCACTATAGCAGGTGCTGGGAAAGGACCACATGTCTTGTACCCTGTTAAGTCAACAGACAGGGCTCTTTATGCCTGTTGCTCCATTAATGGGGCACCACAATGGGCACTTTACTGTATTCTACTGGAAGGTTTCCCTGAACGACCCTGAGCAAAGGTGATCATTGGCGCATCAGTTTGTGTTTTCTGACAATGAGACCACAACACGGAGAACTTCAGTCACACACTATCCACGTTCAGCCTTCACCAAGCCACTAGGGGGCGCTGACAGACTCGAGATAGGGAGGCCCAGATTAAAGTTAGCGAGATGTTTAGAGAGGAGCACGATAAGTAACATTATCCCTTATGTCTCTTTTAAATACTTGGCTCTAGTCGTTTACAATATTATAGAAGAGCGCCATAGTTTAGTGCCATAGTAGTGGCACTAAAAACCTGGATTTGTAAGAGTTTATGTTCATCTCTATTGAACATTACAGCGGCCTGGTGTTCTTCTGCTGTAAAGTTAATTTGCCACTTTTCTCTGACAACTGTTTTGGAGTTTTGCGTGTTTTTGCTTTTGCACCACTGTGGTGTTTAGTCCTGCATAGCTGGCTGATGGGCACTGCTGAGGACATGTTGTCAGGCCACTGAGCTTTCATGTCCTGGGTTTTCTGGATGATTAGCCTTTAAATGAGCAGCAAACCTTCAGACACTCCCACATAGGTCGGAGTGTCCCCTCAGGTAGCTGGACATTGTAAAAAACACTCTTACTAAAAACAAAACCTTTTTCCACAAAGTCACGGGCTGCAGATGTTCTGCTTGTTCTGAAGTTTATTTAAAGCTTGTTCTTACTGTCCTAACTATGAAGTAAAGAATCAATTACATTTTATTATAGCTGCTGAACATCCGACACCGGAGGACGATTTTTGTGTGGTCTTGTCGAATGATGATGGTTGTGTTGCATTGCTACAATGCAATAAAAAGTCCCCTCCAATGTTCTTACTACATCAACTCTGAATCAACAGGAGCACCGGGATGCCTTGTTTTGACTTTCTAACCTCACTTCAGAACATACTTGTAAACACTCGTACCGTGCTAAGCACTCGTACCGTGCTGTTCCCTGTTACTTATCACGTGTTACCAATATGTACGTGATCATGATGTGACCGCATGCCTGGGGTAACTGGGTTGACACAACCTTTCCCCTAATTTTGTCTGTGATTGACAGGGAAAAGTCCTGATTCACCTGCCTGGAAACTGACCACTGATGGTGAGGGACAATTATGCCCTGTTGTGACAGATGGTTAGGGTGTTGCCAGTCCCTCTGCACAGACTAACCTTTGTTCCAGTTTGTGAAGGCCTGGACTGACCATCCCCCACCTCCCTGGTGGGCTGCTTGGACAAGATGAGGACCACAGCTGCAGAGTGGAGAGCTGAAAATTCCGTCACCTGGAACCAATGTGCTGTTTTCTGACTGATTTCTGATACATATTATTTCTGACACATTTCTGACATGTAAGATTTTGAATAAACAGTGACTGCAATGTCAGCGTACGGAGACGAGTGAAAGTTATGGACGCTTGGTGGGGTCAAAGGTTTCCCTCCTCAGAGTTCTCAGATCTTTGTGAATATTCAGTAGTGGCTGTTGGGCGGGGCCAAAGCAAGCTTATAAAAAACCAGAGCGAGCCAGCAGAGGTTTGATCTTTCTACTGACGGCAGAACAGCAAGACGTGCAGACACGCAACAGCAGGACAGTAAGTTCTTTTCTTACAACAGTCTTTACTCCACAGGGACTCCGCATGTCCACAGGTTGACCTTCTGCTCTCTTCACAAAGCTTGCTGAGTCAACTTGAGCTGTACTTGGATAAGAGACGGAGGACGATGGAAACTTTAGAGGAGCTGGTGCCCTTCGTCATAGAGATGGTGAGCCAGAAGCCCAGTCGGGGCCTGTTGAAGGTCTACCTGGTGGGCTCAGTGTTGGCACTCCTGGGAACAGTCCTTGGCCTGGTCGAGACCATGTGCCACCCCTTCTCTTCTGGTGGGATGACGGATGCAGATATCGACCTTTTGTTGTCACGGAGACAAAGAACTGTGGAGGCAGAGCTGCAGCACAGCATGACGGAGGAGAAGGAGGAAAAGAAGGAGGAAGAGGAGAAGGAGGAGATGGCTCGTACACCTGTGATCATCTCCAAAATGCAGGGACCTAGTCAGCGCATCTCAGCCAATCGGCTGCACGCATCCTAGACCGAGTTGAAACTTACGTCAGGAAATGGCTCCTGCTCTGAGGTGAAGATCTTTGTTGGCCAACGCTCCGCTCTGTTCTGCCACAATGCCTTTCGTCACTGTCCAAAAGAAACCTGGAGTGGCAGCAGAGCTGAGCCCTTCATTTGAGCATGGAAAGCCACTGAAGGCAGCACTCTGACTTTGGGGCGCTGCTGTGTAGCGCTACCTGCTGTCTGTAGGGGGTATTTCAGTTCCATCAGCGCATGAGTGAACAAAATGCAAATGTTGTAAATATGAAGTTTTGTTATTTATTATGGTTGTTTTTTACAGCTCAGTAAGCAAGTGGAATCAAATTATGTGTCTAAATGTAATAAACATAAAGGAATAGAACAAACCCCTGGGTGCTGTTTAAACACACACACACACACACACCCAAGGTACCGAACCCACAAATGCTCATATAGGGGTCTACGGTGAACTGAACACCCATGGGTGTACCTGCCGTCACCCATATGTGTCCCCTTCCTGTGACCTCGGAAGAGATAAAGCATTTAAGAAGATAAGACAAATAATATAATATAATATAATATAATATAATATAATATAATATAATATAATATAATATAATATAATATAATATAATATAATATAATATAATATAATATAAATCACTCTTGGTATTTGAACATACACACTTAGGGACAGCCAATTTCTTCATTTAACCCTTTACACACCAGTCAGAACACATGTGGGAGCACTGGGGATTTGGTGCCTTGCTCAGGTGCACCCCAACTCATGATATTAGCCATGAGCTGCATGAACGAATAATGTGTGAAGAACACCATGGTCGTGATGGACTTCACTCGCTCCCCTGTTTGGAGACTGACTCTTTCTTGACCCAGGACATGCACAGGGCTGTGAAGGCTGCAGCTTTTGAAGGGTTGTCAGGGTGACGTGGCCTGCTCAGATAGCGTAGCCACAAAAAGACAGCATAGCTGCACACATGCACACGTGGGCAGAGCAAAAGTCAACACACTGCTATGTGGTCTAAGAATAGTTTGAGTAATTATCTGTGTGAGGACTTAACACATGACCTTTGACCTGTCAGAGACAGAGCAGCTCTCACAGCACTGATGTAACATCATGAGAATCTGTGAGCCTTCAAACTGTTCCATGATCAGCAGCTGAGCTGTTCATCAGACACACAACTTATTATTGTTTATGTGTGACTATGTTACCGTGGCAAACAAGCAAATAGGAGAGCGCTCATGAGCCTACTGTTGCAAGACATTGCCTCTTTTTTAGTCTGAGCAAATAAGTGAATAAAACATCTCACAAAGATGCAAAATATTACATTTTACATTGATATTAAATGATTATTTGATGTTTAACACTTGTGTGTTGGGACATTAGCTACACAGTTAAGCAGTAAATTTCCACCAGGTGGTGGTAGAATGCACGTGACCAAGTGAGTTTATATAGTTGGGATATAAAAGCTGGACAAACATGAGCACGTCCAAACAACGATCATCTGGTGTCAAAGCTGCTTCCCCGTCTATCCCCGGGGTTTAGGGGGTTGGTCATAGAAATCCTGATGACAAATATCTCTCCTCTTTCTGACGAAAAGGGATTTGACCTGAAAGGTTGCCGTTGGATACCAGCAACACAAACAGCTTGAGGCGACTGAGGCTGAGCCAGAGCCTCCTGGCTGTGAGACACATGTGCCAACATCCTGCTTTATTATTTATTAATGTTATCAGTGAATGTTGTGCTACCAATGTCCTGGATACGTGGAAAAGTGTCTTTAAAGTTAGATAACAACCATTCTGGGAAGGATCGGCCACCAGGGGCAGCATTAATGCTATATACATAAACATATATGCTCATACACCTGTAGACATACAGACGTGTGTATACATATCACTCCATATGTAGCGAAGCATAATACAAGCGCACATCACGTTAAAATGAAACAAATTCATGAGCACTAAAACCAAAAACAGCCACAGTCAACAAAATCTGCATTTATACCAGACAGGTCAATCACCACATAGGTCAGTCATGGTCATGTGTATTTCTCTGTATGTACAGATGTGGTGCGTGTTAATGCTAATGAGCATGTGGGTGGGTGTGTAATGCAGAAGTAATGTGGATTACATGCACACCCAACCATCCCGGGGGCCGCCACGATCCTGCCCCAGGGCAGAAGAGTAAAGGAGTACCAATGAGCTCCTGCAGGAGCAGCAGGCCTCAGCATCAGAAGATCAGCTTTTTCATTTGTTTCGGTGGAATTTGTTTCTTTTATGTGTTTGGTCTGTTGCTGTGGTTCTTTGTAAGTTTGTGGGTTTCCCAGTAGTCGGGTCCAATGTTTGCTTATAAAAAAGAATGTTTTTCGTATAATCACGATACAGGATGAGTTCAGCAGACTCACCCTGACAAAAACAGGTGTCCAGATGCCAAAGCTGCTGCCTGAAAGCTGGACAGGACCAGGCTGAAAAGGAAGGTGTAGATCATGGTTTTCCCGGGATGTATCCTTATGCTTTAGCTGTCTGGATAACGTGCTAACCTTCTATCTTGGGCTTTGTTTTACATTTCATTTAACTGGAGCTTACAGGGGAGAATTTTTCATGATGACCTAAATCATGTTTGACCAGTTAACTTGTGAGAAAGGTCTGACATCCTGTCCAAGCTGTGACCTTCCCATTATGACGCACGTTCTGGCCCATTTGCATGCCTATACTGTACACTGTGTGTTTGGTAGGTGATGCATGTGACTGACTGTGCATTTCACACCAGTGCAGCCCGGCAACCTGGAGGTCAGAGCCACGTTTCTTGGAAGTGTTTAAGTCTGTCAGTGGACACCAGTTCAGGTGGAGAAGAGATCTGTGGAACTTTCCGACAAAAGTTACAGAACAAAGTTCAGAGAGCCTCTACAGCTACACAACCTTTATCCTCCCAAGGTTGAATGGGTGGAACACACACACTCACCCCCACACACCCATTGATCCACTCAGCATCAAACCCATCAAGACACCATGAGAAGACCCAGAACACCAATGTGAAGGTTGCTGTGGTTTTGATTCAGGTTTGTCAATCCAAAGGCTCTCAGCCTGCCTCAGGAATCAGTAGTGGGGGTTTGTGTGACAGTGAAACTTTTATTTCAACAAAATAAAGGTACATTTGTCCTGTTGGACCAAAGCTAATCTAACATCCCAAATGACAGTGTGGTATTTGGAAATACTTCAGACAGTTTCGTAAAAATATTAATTCACCACTGCCTGTCCATTATTACTCATTTACATAAAAAAATAAGTCAAAGACTTGGTTGTCTCAGCAGCTGACTTGGACGAGAGGAGAAAGCCTGAAGGAATGTCCCCCCGGTGAGGACAGCTGTGGTCAGGGTGAGTATGTCTCGCCAAGTGTTGTTTGACAGTGACAACATTCTCTGTTATGGTCTTTTGGGCTGCACAGGTGGATATTGTTGCTCTTGTGAAGAATCAGTTTGGCTTCAGAATATTCATCCGGGCAGATTAAAACGGGATGTTTTGCTTGCTTGCAGTCACCTGCTACCCTGCTACACCTTCAGATGAGATGTTAGCACAGTTAAAAGAATCAGAGTGTAGGCTAAATTACACAGTTGTTGCCTTCCCCTCATCTCCCGCATCTGTTGAGGTGGTGCTGCCTCTTTAAAGGGATGAGACAACTTTGAAATTCATTTCTCTTTTTTGGCTGCTTCAGGTGCTTGAGCTGTGCAGATGTAGCCTACAAGTTAATAGATATGCTCAAACGCTGGTGGTGAATGTGTATTGAATTGAGTTAACTGCCACTGCATATTCGGCACCTAATTAGCAAATGGTTCTTTTTTGAACCAAACCGAATCTTCTAAACAGTGGACAGGGTGACATTCTGATCAACACCATGCTCCGTGGCACAGGCGGAGGTCCTGTTGACCAGTGTGTGTGGCGAGACCTTGGCCAGACGGTGGTCCTTGCTCTGAGTGCAGCTGCGGGCACACAGGTGGCACGATGCACAAGCTGAGTTGCAGCAACTCATGAAGCGGCAGATGCCAACACGCCACAGGAACCAGCCTGGTGACCAGCAGCACCAGCAGAGCACCAAACTGCCTGCCACCACACCCAGAAGGATGTAGAGAATCAGCAATGAAAGAGCTGTGGAAGAATCTGAAGATAAAAGGAGCACCTTACAAACAAACTTTGTTCAACTGAGCCATACTGCGTCTCTAATATCAATGAGCACAACTGTGAATGTTGCTCGTACATATTTTTGCTCTCAGTTTTAGATTTTGGGTGCTGTGGTGGGACTCATCTGTCCACTGGATGGCCTGAAGGTCTAAGCACTGGATGAGTCGCCAGTCCACTGTAGGGTAACCGTCATAACTAAGGTAGTTTAGAGGCAGAGTAGATTTAAGAGGCCACTGACCTGTAGTGGAAACGTGGCCCGGGGTGCTCTCCTGCGTGTCACAGTTCATATGTAAAGGCGGCGGCACAGTGGGCGCATCAGCAGTGGGTGGGGGTGGGCTCACATCTTCTGCAGGAGGCTCAGGAGGTAAAAGTTGACCTGCTACAAGAAGGATTAGGGTCAATGAAAAAAGGCAAGCATATGCTAGGTTGTTCTTCTGCAGCAATAGGCAGACCTTTGCATCCCGTGGTCAGATTTTCCTCCAGGTCACTTCCATCACCACAGTTGTCGATGCCTTTATCATCACAGACCAGACTAAGAGGGATACACTTCCCATTCCTGCAGTTAAAGTATGGCTCACCACTGCACTCTGATTGGTTAAAGCCTGACAGACACAGGGGTTGAGGGATAGGAGGACTGATAAAAACATCTGTGAGGGATTCAAACTGAAAATCAGGTCTGATTCCGTCATACCTAGTCTGAAGGAGGTGAAGTCACCCACAAAATCAACTCTTGGTTGCGTTCCCCGAGTCACCAGCCTTAAGGTCAGGTAATTTCCTGTTGACAGTACTGGCCGGGGTGGACTCTTACCACACAGAGGCGGCCCAAGAGAAGGTGAGCTCCTATCTCGCCCATCATAGAACTGGACGTAAGACCCAGCGTGACAAGGGTCACTCGAGCCTTCACCAGACGTGGACTCAAGTCTGGGGTTGAGAGAGGCTGAACCCCAGGGGGACTCTGGGAAGACAGGAGCCGGGCTGAGGGGGGCCACTCGTAGCAAACTGTAGACCAGGAAGAAACGGAAGTGAAACTGGACCTTGTCTTTCGGGGAACTGGCCTGCATGGTGAGGTGGCAGTCAGTCCCCATGGTCACAAAGTAGTACTTCTTGGACTCCAGGTGCGAGTTGACAATCATGCCATCACCCCTGATTGTCTGTCCACAAAAATCCACCACATTCGCTAGAAACACAAAACAGATAGAATAACTAGCACTGTGGCTACAAAGCATGGATTTTTAGCATCAAGCCAAGTTTATGGCGATCACAAAGATGTGTATCACGTCCTGTCCAGATTGGCAGGTTAATTCCTGTTGTCCAGGCAACATCTATCATTTGGAAAAAATACTGTAAAACTGCACTAGTGTGATTCACCGATTTAATGTAGGTGGTTTTTTACTCATTCGGCTAAGCTAGCTAAAGACATGAAGGTTACAGGGATGCAGAAGACCAGATTATTGAGCAGATATGGATTTGGTAAAAGTCCTAACCCAAAGCGTTGCCCAACACCCCCTCCTTCTGGGGCCAAATAATGAGAAAATTTACAAGCACCCCAGGAGTTTATAAGCTCTGTTGCCTGAGAGACCACAAGATCTTACCCACACTGACTTCCAGGAATGTCCCCGAGTCTGGGAGCTCCTGTTGGTGGGAAAATACTCATCCCCTCTGCACGAGGACACAAAACACCACAGGGGCGATGGGACTAAAGACGGGTGACCCAAGGGCAACCAGAGCCAGTAAAGGCTGGAACTTCAACTCTAGTTAAACACAGTGAAATTAAACACTACTTGAAAGAGTGGATAATGGGAAGGAGCGTGTGTGTGTGTGTGTGTGTGTGTGTGAGTGTGCATGGGAGAGGGGTACTAACAAATGTCTCTATCCATTATCCACTAGAAAGAGTGGAGAATGGGGAGGAGCGTGTGTGTGTGTGTGTGTGAGTGTGCGTGGGAGAAGGGTACTAACAAATGTCTCTATCCATGTTAGCATTACACATGCTACAACATGGCAATAACATAGCTGTAACTTGGTTATAACACATGACACAAACAATATAGACAGAATAGAATAAATGAGCATCAAGAGTAAAATAAAGGCCACGTTTGTTGCCTTTCCATCAGATAAACTGTACTACCGTGTGATGGGGGCCCTGCTGGGAGCTGGCCTCGGCCCTCAAACGTCTTCAGCTCACCACTGCTGGTCTTACACAATGGTGTTTCTGCTTTTTAGCTTTTAAGTTTTGTCTTTTTTGAATATTAAAATACAACCAGATTTGTATTTTGGAGATGATTTAGTTTGATCGAGTGAAGCAAAATGTCATAAATATTTAGGTTATTTTAGGTTCACAGTTTGTATTAAAAACTTTTTTTTTTTTTTAAATGTATTCTTTTTAAAAGTATGTTTTCCTTGTTCACTGAAGAATCAGTAAACCACTTTTTATGTTTATAAATGTCAGATAATGGAATATTTGCCTCATGATCCGTTGACTGAAGAAGAAATGCTAAAGTTCCAAACTTCCTCCTAGGTGATGGACGGAGCTTCAGTCAGGTCTATATTTTTTAATGAAATGGTGGCCCACACCTGCTTTATTTTCTTATTCAGGATAAGGGTAAAACATTTTCTTGTTGTTAATAATAATTATTAATCTGCCTCGCCTGTCGGGTTCTTCCGCCGGTTCTGGTCCGGTCTTACCGGTTTCAATGGCGGAGCAGTGCTGTGTGAGGGAGAGCATGAGGAGCAGCCTGAACCCCTGCAGCTCCATCACGGCGGCCCGTCCGCTCCGCTCCGGTCCGTCTCTGTCTCGTCACGCTCCGCTCATCAGAACCATTATGACGGTCCGTCCGCGGGTCACATCCGGTCGCACATCAGAAAGAGGATTGTGGTCCATCAGCAGTCTCGCGCTCCGACTATATCCACCCTGCTGTCATCTCACCACGTGGTCAGTCTCAACGACAACGACCGAGCTGACCAATAGCAGCCAAGCAAGATGTTGAAAAAAGCGTAACTTATCTCGCAGTTAAAATTGAGCTACGGAAAGAAAGAAGAATTTATTATTTAATTTAATTTAATTTTTTATTTACTTTATTCTTAACTTTTTCTAGAATAACTGTAGTCTTCTCTTTATTGAAGCATTAAAGGTCCTAAATGTGGGTTCTTGCGCGTCTTTGGGAGCCTCATCTTTGAATCTCTCTCATTCAGAAACATTCACCGTCGTTCTGAATGTTCTCATTTTTCAGATTATCATTTATTTCAGCTGACATTACCTCCATGATTCTGTTGCCCGGAGCAACTTTTTCTTAAGTTGAAACCTTTGCATCTCCCCCTTCTGGCGGCAAAGTAAAGTGCAGGCCTGTGAGGTTCTGCTGCAGGCTCTAGTTTCCTTTGAAGAACCTTCAACTGACTGTTTACGGTGCTCAAATAAATCTGCTGCTAGACGATCTCAGCCAACGAGGCTACCTGTCAACAGTTTAGCAACATGGCTGCTATAAAAATTCGGAAAAACTGCTGCAGATTTTGAAAGCAGACTTTATTTAGCTCTACAGACTGGCAGGTACAAACAAAAGTCAAAGTGAATGTCAGGGCCTATAAGGGCTGAAGACAGAAAAGGTTCGTTAAGACACCAAAGGCCAAAATGGGATCAATTAAGGAAACCGCAGTTGAAACCGACAAGAAAAACAAGAGCAATAAGATCTAATAAAAAGCCTTCGATACAATCAACCATAACACTCTATTCAATCAACCGGAACTCTGTGGGACCGGGGGACTGGTCCTGGACTGAAAGAGTTATCATTGCTCTGGGTAGCTGGACGTTGCTTGTGGTGTCCCTAAGGGGTCAGTATTGAGCCTTGAATTGTTTAATCTCTATCAGCAACCTGGATAAAGTATTCGGGTGGTTCAAATTGGTCAATTTCATGGATGACACAAATATTTCATTAATCTGGTGGAAACACTCATAAATGGAAAAACAATAAAAATATGTAAAGAGTAAACACAAATGTATTAATACAGGTTGTTTAGTGGAACAATGAAAAATCATCCTTGATTATTGTGATTATAATTCACAACTCCTTAAAGCGTATGGTAAGGTGACGAGAAGAGGATAAGCTCTGACTTTATCAGACAACTATCAGGACCTTCATGGACATGAAAACAGGATGCAGCAGTACTTCTAAACGTGCAGTTTTCTTGTCTCTTGAGTGTTGTCTCAGAGCAGATTGCTTGATATCTTGAGGATGGAGCAGCATTATTGAGAGCAAGGTGGTCAGAGTTGGAAAGATGGTCTGTGTTGAGCCAACAGAGAACACAAGTGCCTCCACCCATAACAACACTCCTCCGGTGTGCACACTTCATCGTTATACTCATCAGAGGAGGGGAGCAAAACAGGCTCACCCCAGCTCCTCTCTCAATCCTACAGAGGTCTCTAGAAAGGATAATGGACAACATCTCCAGTCAGCACTGAAGGAGAAGAGCTTGGAAAGGGACAAACAAGACCCACTCTGTTGCACTGGTGGATTTAGGTTACATCTGAAGACAATACAGACCTGTGAGCATCTGCACCCATCAGGCCTTCTCTGGGCAAGGAGATCATGGCTTGGAATGCCCTGTGGGCCAGAGGTTTTGCTGTGTGGAACTTCTCTCCATGTCTGTGTGGATTGAGGAGCTCCTGACTTGTCCAGACTTGTCCTAACAGAATATATATGTTGGTCTCCACTGCAGAATCAGTATTTATTCAGTATTCCCTCAGCTGAGGTGCTTCTCTGGTGTGTCAGCGGCATCAGATTCCTCTCATCCAACACAAATTAGTCTGGTCTCTGGTAGGACTTCAAACCCAACACCAGGAGATCCACTAAGACAGCCTCAAGTCAGTCAGAGTTGCTTGCCTGGTTCATGCAGGCCTGAGCAGCAGGAGCTGTGGTTACCGCTACAGGGATACATCGCCATAGCAACAGATGTGGCGCAGCTAGGGAGGATTACTATAAAGTGAGATTAATGGTCAGTAAAGTATCTGAATCTGAGTCCACATGTCTAAATTGTTAAATCACCATGGTAACTAATCCTCAGATGAGTTTTATGGTTTAAAAAATAATTCATTGACACTTGCTATAAATTTTGACAAATGGATGTGATAGTTATGACTTTATGATGGTCTTTGCCTGCCGGCAGTCAGGAAGCCAGTCTGGACAGGTCACAGCTAGACTGGGAACCATCATCTCCAAATTGTCCGTGTAGATTCTCAATCATCCAGGTCATTGTATCCAAGGTAGTTTTCTATGTCAACTGGACTGGGTTTCTTCTCTTGAAGACGTTTCGCCTTCTATCCAGAACGCTTCTTCAGTTCTGAAATCGCTGGGGAGAGAGCTTGAAAATATATAGCCCCTGTGGACCATCTGCATGCTAATGATCTGGGTGGTCACCTGAGAGTCGTTAGCAGGGTCGTTGGTCGGAAGAAAGAGAAGAAACCCAGTCCAGTTGACATAGAAAACTACCTTGGACATGATCTCCAAATCAACCTTATTTGCCCATATCCAAACTTAAGACGTTTCAAAGAGGACGGCACAAATATTTTAACAGAGCAAAACTCTGGGAAACAAGTCGCCTGAAATGTTCTTATACTCTTTAAAAATGAATCTTCTAACAAAAGAGTTTGGATGATAGATAGATAGATAGATAGATAGATAGATAGATAGATAGATAGATAGATAGATAGATAGATAGATAGATAGATAGATAGATAGATAGATAGATAGATAGATAGATAGATAGATAGATAGATAGATAGATAGATAGATAGATAGATAGATAGATAGATAGATGAATCGGCCCTTTTATTGTGAAAGTCGACCACCTGTTCACTTTCCGGCCTCGTGATGTCAGCTGGATCATCAGGTGTCTTGTGAGTCCCAGTCGGATCATAGTGATCGCGGAGCATCAGTCGACCGAGTTGGAACGCCCCCCACCACCTCCCTCCTCCTCCTCCTCTTCCTCCAGCGACCCCTCCCCTTTTACGTCGGGTAAATCCCTCCCGTTGCGGCTGCTTGGCAACAATTCAACAAGCGACTTGAGAACAGTTTTCGATTCGATTTTTCCTTCCTTGTCCGCAGGTCGAGGCTGATCTGACGGGATCTCATCAGGCATTTTCGACTCTCTTCGTCTCTTTCCTCCCCGGAGCATTGACACTGTAGATCCGCATCTTCACTTTCCAGTTTCACCTCCGGGGAGAGACTCAGCATGTTGGATCCGTCTTCCAGTGAGGAAGAAGGAGATGAGATAGTGGCGGTTGAGCACAAAGAAGTGCCGTCTCAGAAGAGCCTCGGAGGATCACGACTATCCCCGGGCCGAGCCGCCGACGGCGGCGGCGGGGGCCGCAGCGACGTCGGCGGGGCGCTCCGGCCCCGTGCCCACGGGTGTGGAGGAGTCCGACCTTCCAGCCCCAGCCCCTCGGTGTCGAGCGACAAGGAAAAGGAGGATCTGGAAAAGATGCAGCGGGAGGAAGATGAGAAGAAGAAGCGACTCCAGCTGTATGTGTTCGTCATGCGCTGCATCGCTTATCCTTTCAACGCAAAGCAACCGACTGACATGGCCAGGAGGCAACAAAAGGTAAGCTGGGGGGTTGGGGATGGGGGTGCCTAAGTCAGCCCTGATAGCAACTGTTGCATCCACCATCAGACGTGACTGCAGTCCACCGCTTGATCAGCACATGGTTGTGGTGATCAAAGTGTAAGGAGAACCCTAACCCTGATCCACAGGCAGGTTCCTCAGATACCTCCGCTGGTGCAGAAAAGGCCTGGCTAGACTTTTGCTGTCCAAGTTACAGCTCTTTCATCCCTCGACTCAAGTGAGATAAGAGGTCAGGCTCAGAGGCCCGGGCCCCGCTGGGCTTTCTGCTGGCCCACAACAAAGAGCAAAACGCAAGCAGAGAAACAGGTGTGTCAGTAATATCCACTTCATCTCTCTGAACTCCTATTCAAACACACACACACACACACACACACACATGCACATCCTTGTGCTTCCATATTGGTAAAGACTTTCATAGACATAATACATTACCCAGCTCTATGCCCTAACGCTGCACCCCAACCACCCCCTGATCCCGACCCTGAACCAGATGTAACCTCAAGTTTTAAACCAGGTCTTAAGTCTCCAACAGTCATTAGAAGTTGTGAGGATGTTGGCCAACAGGTGCATTTGTTTTGTAAAGCAGGTTTGAAGGGAAGGGGTTATCCTGTGACCTCCTCCACCATCACAGCTGTAATCTCTGCCTGTTCCCTCACATGAGAACTGCTGCATTAGTGCCTCTGCATTGATAACCAGGCATTCACACCTGAACTGCACTATGACTGTGCTTTAACAGTGGTGTGGGGAAAGAAGAGGTGTACTGACGCAACCTTACTTGACTGAACTGAAAGTTAGTGATTCTGAACATGTTCAGAAATATTGTGAAGCATTCTGTTGTTTCTACCAGACAGAGCATTGACTGTAGAAAAGGCCATGATTAATGTTGTGCCGATAACATCAGGAGTAGTGCACATACCAACCTCACATCACCGTCAGCCACTAATTAGACTGTCAGGGAGGAGGTCAGCTGGCTTGATGCTCATCCTCTGAGCAGCATGTGCAGATATTCTTAAAGTGTTTCAGACCACAAAAATATTAATGGGAGCTTTTATTTGGCTAATGATCTGCCTGTTCCAGCTCAGTGACAGGAAGCTTTCAAACATGAGGTGGCAACGGAATCGTCTCCATTTGCAGCTCTGTTGCTGCTGCTGCTGTTGCTGCTCTGCTGTTGCTGCTTCCGTGAAGAAGGCAAACTGAGGTGTCATGTGAGATAGAGGACAGATGGACAGGACAGGCCTGAAAGACAGCTGGATGTCTGTCTGGCAGCTCTCATTATCACCCACCCATCATGGTCGACACGGCACCATGGTAATAGGTGTCACCAGCTCACCTCTGAAAATCAAGTGCTGAAAAAGGTTGATGACCAGCCATCCTGACACTGATTCAGCAGACTGGAGAAGATGTTTGTGGAGAATGTTCAGCTCCGTCTGCTGTGGTTTCTCTCCCCTGTGCGTTGTAAAGTGCAGGTGGACAGTGTTTTACTATGAAAAGGCGTTCTGCTCTCCAACAGTCAATGAAAGGCTGTAACTATGGCGACAGTGTGGCTATAGCTGTCTGTTGCTGTCAGGCTCAGTGGAATTTAATTTGCCCTTGCTCAGCACAGCCTTAGGGTGTAAAATGTACATAACAGAGTTGCAAATGTATCCATTAATATATATGTGTATCAAGACTGAATTTACACTGTTATATTCAGGTATAAAATCAGATGTGGTCTTGGCAGAGACAGGGAGGTGACATGTTTAGGTGTAAAAACAGTGTTTTAGTAAAACCTTCGAAAGTAAAAGGGATAGAAAAAACAAAAAGGTGGAAATGTGCAGCAGTGTTGATATGTGTTGAAGGTCCTGTAAATCTAAATATAGCAGCAGTGAGAAAATAAAAGCTGTTTATGTGCAATTGGTCGCTATTTCTTATCCTGTCTGAATTAGCTGACCAGTTGGTGGTTATTGCCTGATATATGAAAGTACTCTGCAGGATATTGTAATGTGAGCAGTTTTACCTGCTGGTAGAACATGGTGGTCCTATAGAGAGTACTGCAGAACCTCAGCAGGGGGAATGGTCCACAGTAGGGGGTGTGAGGGGCCACTGATGAGGTTCCTGGCTATGGATAGGCGCTGGAAGTATTGCTGCTGCATCCTCTTGACCACGGATGCCATGTTCACAGGCCAGGTGAGGTGGTGCTCCGAAGACCTTTAGGGTGCTGCCCTCCTCCACAGCTGATTAGAAATGGAGCCTCGACAGGGATCTCAACTAGCTGCTCTCTGTAGGTGTAGACCAAGAGTTATGGTCCCCTATAAGGCCCATCACTGAAACGTTATCAACCTTTGCCTGATGTACTTGATACAATAATTCATCAATTTAAATCTAAAAGTCACAGTTCTGCTACTTTAGGAAGTTCCTGAGTGGAAACAGAGACAGAAGGTCTAATTTGACATTTTTGGTCTGATCGCACTTGAGCTCGTACGCGTTCTCAAAGACATTAGCCAGGAAGTGTGCGTTGCTGCACAGCGCCAAGGTCATGTGGGCTGAAAAAGATGGAAAGCTGAGGCTCTTGTCCTTTCTGCACCTCTCAGACTTAAGTTAGATGATTGTGTCCCTTTAGAAAGGTGTAAAAATGCAACCGCCTAAGCTCCGCCTACCACTGCTGTGCAGGATTGCAGACTTATTACAGGTAGAAGGGAACCTGACACCTCCATGGTTCTATATATAGGCTACATATATGAGCTACACAACAAATGGAACGTCTTGTAGTGTAGCTTGTGTTGTCATTATTGTTGCTTGTCATGTGTTTTCTGGCTGTTTTTCTACCAGCTGGTATAAAGACTTTTCTGCTTCTTTTTCATTTGAAGTTGTTTTTTTCTGCTGATTAATCCGGGGAGGACGTGATGCCTAGGTGATGCTCTCCAAACACAATCAGCACATCTGCTTATTTAATGCATCACAATAGTGAGTAAATGAGCCCGCTTTTCCTCCCTCGATCTGCTACTCAACTCCACTCATTATCATTTTTGCATTATGTTTCCAATTAGGACTTAAAGGGAACAACCATCCAGGGGGGCTGATCCTGGGGAGTTGTACAAGTTGTGAAAGTTTTTGAGGTGTCTCCTGAATTGGTTTATTCTACAGCGTATGGAGCTGTGGAGATGGAGCTGACCAGACCCCTGTAGCCCACTTCATTAGCTTCATTAACCTCTGCTAATGCTAACCCAAGGGCCTCATTATAGTACTGAAGTACTGACACGGTCTAACCGTCTGCCTGCCAGAACCATGGCCCGAGAGCCCCGTTAGACTGAAATTCCTGGATACCTGTAGCTCTGGCGGCACCAGACCCGGCATCATTCCACTGCCTCAGTAAGTTCTTGTCGAAATCTGTTGAGATGTTGCTGAAGTTACAGAAATATGGAGTTGATGTTATCGTGAATTCTTCTATGATCTGGATGTAGAGAGATTTTGGAGTGAGAAGAAAGAGACAAGTTTGTTGCTTCAAAGAAAAATAATGATCCACATGATTTAAACAGTTCTGCCTGTGACCTCTCAGGACTGAATTTTGTTTTCTTCCAACTCCGTTACGATTGGACAGGTTTAAAGCCAGAAGGCTTAAACAGCCTGAGCTTCACCTTTTCTCACCTTTTGACTGACCAAGGAGCGGATCTGGGTACAATCGGGATGATGATCTCTGAAAAAAGAGAAGGGAACCTTTTAGAGTTCATCATCAAAGGCTTCAGGAACTGTTGCTTGCCTGTACTGGATCCACTATTTGCATAATTAATGAGGAGTGGGCTTTAGCATCTAATCAAGATGACCACAAACACACACGCACGCACGCACACACACACACACAGACACACACACACACACACATACACAAACACACACACACACACACAGGTGCAGCGAGTGTAATTAAACTGGAGGGTCTTCATATAAATCTGCACTGTTGAAAATGGCATCCACATCATCCTCCTCCTCCTCATCATCATCTTTATTGGTGCCATATTTGTGTGTGTGTGTGTGTGTGTGTGTGTGTGTAGGCCGACAGCCTTCCTCTACCAGTGGCACGTTCAAATGTGTTGTCATGGATTGATTAATTTTGATGGGTGCAGTCGGAACCTGTGCAGTATTTGTGATATTTGGGCTCTGGGTCACAACTGAAACTTGTTGAGATGATGTTCACATAGTGCTCATGATGTTGACCTGCTGCAGGCTCCTCACTGGGTTCTTTTGCTTTTCACAGTGTTCAGGGAGGCTTGTTGTTTAAGATAATTCATGATTCAGAGTTGTAGTTTGTTTAAAGGCCTCAGAATAATTGTTTTTAAAACTGTTCTTTGACGTTAATGGAGACAGAGAAGTTAGTGAAGCTTCAGACCTGTCTTAGAGACACAAAGTCCTGGATGTCTTCAAATTTCCTTCTCCTTAACTCAGGAAAAATTGAGGTCATGGTGTTTGGTCCTGAACCTCTCAGGGACAGATTAGATCACATGATCACTCTAGATGGTATCTCATTAACATCTAGTCTCTCTGTGAGGAATCTTGGAGTAACTTTTGATCAAAATCTCTCCTTCAACTCACACATTAAATTAGTCTCTAGAAGTGCCTTTTTTCACCTGAGGAACATCACAAAGATTAGGAACCTACTGACGCAGCATGATGCTGAAAAGTTAATTCATGCTTTTGTTACTTCTAGGCTGGACTATTGTAATTCTTTATTATCAGGGTGTCCAAACAACTCTTTTAGAAGCCTCCAGCTGATCCAAAATGCTGCAGCAAGAGTTCTGACAGGTATTGACAAAAGAGATCACATAACTCCTGTAATGGCGTCTCTTCATTGGCTGCCCGTTAAATTTAGAATAATTTTTAAAATCCTCTTTTGACCTACAAGGTCCTCAGAGGCCTAGCTCCATCCTACCTGGAGGAGCTAGTGATACCTTACCAGCCCAATAGACCGCTCCGCTCTCAGAATGCTGGTCTACTTCCAGAGTTTCTAGGAGTAGACTGGGGGGGCGTGCATTTAGCTACCAGGCGCCCCTGCTATGGAACCAGCTCCCTGTCCAGGTACGGGAGGCTGACTCCATCACTACTTTTAAGATCAGACTTAAAACCTACCTCTTTGAAAAAGCTTATTGTTACTAATTCTGTAGTTCCAGTTACTATTATAGACACACATATTATCATACTTAGGGGGTCATCTAATCATTAGGTTAACCCTGTTACGATACATGGTGGTAGCAGACCCGAACGCAGGCCAGGACACAGAGGTGGAGAGGTCAAGGGCTTTATTTACAGGGAAGGGGAGCACACAACAGAAACAGTCCTCCTGGACCGCATGGGGATCGGGAGGCAGCGTCCGCCCGTCCCAGGTCCATCGGCGAGTTCCCAAACCAGACGCAGTCCCCCTGGACTGCCGGGAACTCGGAACACCGATGAGTCCTCAAACGGCTGCAGTCCTCCTGGACCGGCGAGGGCTCGGGAGTCCGGCGCAACACGCTCGCCTCACGAACGTGCCCCGAGACACTGAGGGCAGAGGCAGTCCTCCTAGACTGCAAGGGGGGCAGGAGCGGTCCTCCAGGAGAAACGGAACAGCAACAGGAACACAGGAACAGGAGCCAACACCAAGGAACCCAAACAAGCTCCCACACTAGACCAACGAACAGACTACCAACACGAACAGGAACACTCAGGAAAGTGAACAGACACCCCGGCCCTGACAGTCAGGCACAACCTGCTTAAATAGGCAGCAAGATGTAAATTGCCTACAGGTGCGCCCACCTGCAGTGCCAGCTGCACCCGATTGTGCTCAACACCACACCCTGCAGGCCACAGACAGACACAACCCAGAAATCCCAACATTACCTCCCCCTCAACGGGCGCCTCCTGGCGCCCAACAAGGACCATCAAGCTGAGCACAGCAAAGACCAATGAACAGACTCCCAACACGAACAGGAACACTCAGGAAAGTGAACAGACACCCCGGCCCTGACAGGCAGGCACAACCTGCTTAAATAGGCAGCAAGATGTAAATTGCCTACAGGTGCGCCCACCTGCAGTGCCAGCTGCACCCGATTGTGCTCAACACCACACCCTGCAGGCCACAGACAGACACAACCCAGAAATCCCAACAAACCCAGCTGGCCATCAGCAGGAGGGTCCCCCTACATGAGTCTGGTCCTGCTCAAGGTTTCTTCCTGTTAAAGGGGAGTTTTTCCTTGCCACTGTTGCTTGTCTGGGGTTAGGCCCTGGGATTCTGGAAAGCGCCTTGAAACAATTTTGATTGTAAAAGACGCTGTATAAATAAAGATTCTGTGTGTGTGTGTTGTGTGTTAATGCTTCAAACCTCAAAACACGTGACCTTATGAAGAGAACTCTTGTATTTCAAATATCACTTAGGCTGTTTGTTGAAAAATGATTTGATCTGGGTTTTGAATATCAGAAGATTTTAGATGAAAGCAGCGTGAGAGCCATGTGGGCGGAGCCAGGGTGACCACCCGCCGACGCCTGGCCTCGTCTTCATGCCTTCTCTGTATGACATGTTGCCTAGCAACCCCCAAAGTTCTTTGATCTGTATCAATAAGATCGTGGTGTGGATGGAACCAGAAAGAGGCCTGATCCGCCTCAGGGTGTATCAGAGCATATTCTACATATTCGTACATATTTAACCTTAATGATGACAGAAAATATCAGTTTTAATTCTTGTCAGTACTGCTGCCGTTGGTCAGCATGTAAACCCTAAAGATGATCCAAACCATTGATCCAAAGAAGCATTTTCAGAGGAAGAGATTCTGGAGGGGAGCTTTGGAGAAAGAACCTTTGTAAAGTCCTTTTGGTTGGCCCACAGCTCAGCTCACACAAGTGTGTGAGTGTGTGAGTGTGTTTTAAGCTTTTTGAAATCTACTCTTGATTGAGTGATGGTGACCTTCACTGTGATGACTACTTGATAATCTGGGATTAAGTCTTCTTCTCTGCAGGGGAAGGAGAGGGTTAACCTCAGTGCATGGACTGCCGCACATACTGTACATTGTGTGCGTAATTCAGTTTTTACATTCATCATTTGGGATTGTTGGCCTGGTAAACTACTCTAGACCAGGTCCTCAACTGAGGGAACAAGAGCTGTACTTCCTGTTCTATCCAGGATGTTGGTTTGGGTTCTTTGTTGACTTCTGTTATGGCCGTGTTCTTCCGGATATGAAATTCAGCCATGTTCAAATGTTGCCTTTCTGGATGATCTGGACTGGATCAGCTTTAGCTTGTGCACTTCTTTCTCAATATTCTCAATATCTGCTAAACGGAGCACGCTTATATCGGATTTGTACATCCTAAATATTGGTATGGGTTCCAAAATTCCTGGTTGAGTTCTAGTTTAAAGATAAACTTGTGAAGGAGTCTCCCTGTTGTGTCTGCATTGGACTACAGGATAGTTTCCGGATGTGACGGTTGCTATGCCAGACATGGTGTCATGTTGTCTTGTTCCGGCGAGCAGCCAGGCAAGCGGCCAGGCAAGGACACTGGCCACACCCCTGATGGAGCCAAGAGCCAGGGCCGGGTCAGTGGGTCAGGGCAATTGAGACCTACAGAAGGCGGCTCAGGAGACATGATGGATCAGGCAACGACGATCAGGCAACGATCACCGTCCTGTACATAAACACAACGTGGACAAACCTTCTGCTCAGTCAGTGGTCAGGGACAGGGTCAGAGTCAGAGGTCGGCTCTCTGCTGCATTTAGATGCACCCCGACCTGATGTCCAGCATCAGGTCCTGGGACACATTAACGTGACCACGAAAGCTCATCTGATTGGTCAGTCTCAAGACTTTGTGTAATTAAGTAGGAGTTTGTATCACTGCTGGTGGATCTGGATTGGGAGCCTGCTGGTTGAACCAGGTTTCGGTTCATGACCAGAGTAAAACCACATCTTCTCTCTGGTGACTTGATCCGACCTGTTTTGTTAATGTTCATTTCCAATGTGAGACTCTCGTCCATCTCTTTGCTTTGATGATTTTGTCATGCTTCCATTTGTGTCCGCACTCCTTCTGTTATCAGGGGATGCGCCCCTCTTTCCTTCACCTCTGCAGACGCTCCATCCCCTCCTCCGCAGAGTTTCAGTGGTAAGAGAATGAGATGTTAACAGATGTCTCTTAACATGCACAACTGGACTGGAAAAACTGCAGAACCTGGATCCGAGAGTGGAAAAGAAAACAACTCCTAAACTGCCGGGAACATCGAGACTGAATATAAACTCCAAGAAAAATGAATAAAAAATCTGCTGTCATTCGCAAAATGGTAGGAGCCAGAAAATAGGTGATGTGAGCTTCTCTCTGCTCCATCTCCAGATAACGGGACAAACCAATGATTACCAAGAGGTATGCCCCTTTTGTGGTGCAGCAAATGCCATTGCCCTTCTCTTACTGGTCACCTACTGGTGCAGCCGGTCCTGTGGTGCTGGCATGACTCTGAGCTGTTCATTGACAAAGACGACAGTGCTGCACTCGGATCTCCACACTCCATTGGCCAGTTTCTGTCCTCAGCCCCCGTAACTGTTGCCATGGTGACTGTAGCAGAGGAAGTGGTATGTGATTAGGGCATTCCTGATGGGGGTCAAAGTTGAGCTAAACCCAGGCTAAGCTCGCAGCCTGCGCCCGTTTACCCACAACACACCAGTGTTTGATCAAAGGAGGGTGGATTGAAAACACAAGCCTGTTGATGCATCAAATCTCCTAAAAGCAACACAGACGCATGTGAGAGTGGGTTTCTGGAGTCTCTTTACATGTCAGACCCAGCTTGACTGGAAAAGCTTGAAACATCCGGTACAGTTTCCACTGTCTGAAACCTGCTTTTTTGGATGGATGATGATTGGAGCTGTGGCATCTGTGTTTTACCTGTTGTCCTTCTTTGTGTCCCTCAGATCAGTAAACAGCAGCTGCAGACAGTCAAAGAACGTTTCCAGTCCTTCCTCAGTGGAGAAACGCAGATCGTGGCCGATGAGGCTTTCATCAATGCTGTCCAAAGCTACTATGATGTAAGTTTCCTCTAACTGTCACGGGACTGTCTGACACTTGTGCTTGATCTTTGTTTGAAGCAGGACCATCCAGCCTTTTATGTTTCTATCAATGTGAGCATAAAGAGACCCTCTAGAGGGCACTGTGGCAGATGAGAAGCGCTGGCCCAGTTCCTCGGGTGTCTTCATAATCACAGATGCCAATAAGGCCCAGAATCGGGGTGCATCTAAATGCAGCAGAGAGCCGACCTCTGACTCTGACCCTGTCCCTGACCACTGACTGAGCAGAAGGTTTGTCCACGTTGTGTTTATGTACAGGACGGTGATCGTTGCCTGATCGTCGTTGCCTGATCCATAATGTCTCCTGAGCCGCCTTCTGTAGGTCTCAGTCCCAGAGGAAGACAAGTCATCCTCTCTCACCCAGAAATGGCACCACAAAACCTCCTCATGTAGTTTGACTGCTTATTCAGCTTTGGCACTTTCCTCTGTGGTCATGATACAATATGTGGGTGCACACCAGAAGAAATACTTGGGAAGGCCGTGAGAAACATTTGATAAAAGTGAGGCAACATTTCCAGTTCAGGCTCTGTGTAATAGTGCCCAAAAGCAGTCTTGACTGTAACAGATGCTTAATAAATGAAGTTAAATTGAAAAAGTTGTTATGTTCAAGATTCAAGATTCAAGATGTACTTTATTCATCATGTTACGGGGTCTCTGACAAGCCCTTAAACTTCTTAAACTTCTTCGCCCCTGTATATTTTTCTGAGGCATCTTCGCTAATGCAGAAATCCAAGACCACCACGTGTCTTTTAGATCCCATCCCACCACACATGTTGAAGGATGTTTTACCAATGATAGGCAGCTCTATTCTTGACCAGATCAATTGGTCTTTAGTGACAGGTTATGTACCCCGGTCCTACAAGGGGGCAAACAAACCGTTGCTTAAAAAAACGTTACTGGATCCTGATGTGTTTGCAAATTATAGGCCAATATCCAACCTTCCTTTTATCTCTAAAATTCTTGAGAAGATGCTGCTAACTCAGTTACTGGAGCACCTGCAGAGGAACAGCCTGTTTGAGATGTTTCAGTCAGGGTTTAGAGCTCACCACAGCACAGAAACAGCACTTCAGATCATGGACTGGTTTCTATGCTGGTTCTGCTGGATCTCAGTGCTGCTTTTGATACAGTTAATCACAGCATCCTTATAGAGAATGGAACATGTGATTGGGATTAAAGGGACAGCACTAGACTGGTTTAGATCATATTTATCAGATAGATATCAGTTTGCTCATGTCTACGGCGTTCCCTCCTCATACAGTAGGGTTAGCCATGGAGTTCCACAAGGTTCTGGACTTGGACCAGTCCTTTTCACCTTGTACATGCTTCCCTTAGGAAGCATTATTCAGCAGCATGGAATAAATTTTCATTGCTATGCTGATGACACTCAGATATATCTATCCATGAAACCAGAGGAGACAGAGCAGTTAGTGAAGATTCAGACCTGTCTTAAAGACATAAAGTCATAATGTCTTCAAATTTCCTTCTCCATAACTCAGGAAAAACTGGGGTCATGGTGTTTGGTCCTGACCCTCTCAGGGATAGATTAGATCACATGATCACTCTAGCTGGTATCTCTTTAGCCTCTAGTCGCTCTGTGAGGAATCTTGGAGTAATTTTTGATCAAAATCTGTCCTTTAACACACATTAAAATAGTCTCTAGAAGTGCCTTTTTTCACCTGAGAAACATCACAAAGATCAGGAAGCTACTGACGTGGCATGATGCTGAAAAGTTAGTCCATGCATTTGTTACTTCCAGGCTGGACTATTGTAATTTTTTATTATCAGGGTGTCCAAACAACTATTTAAGAAGCCTCCAGTTGATCCAAAATGCTGCAGCTAGAGTTCTGACAGGTATTGACAAAAGAGATCACATAACTCCTGTACTGGCGTCTCTTCTTTGGCTGCCCGTTAAATTTAGAATAATTTTTAAAATCCTTCTTCTGACATACAAGGTCCTCAGAGGCCTAGCTCCATCCTACCTGGAGGAGCTGGTGACACCTTACCAGCCCAATAGACTGCTCCGCTCTCAGAATGCTGGCCTACTTGTGGTTCCCCAAGTCTCTGGGAGTAGAATGGGGGGGCGAGCATTTAGCTACCATTCGCCCCGCTATGGAACCAGCTCCCTGTCCAGGTACGAGAGGCTGACTCCATCGCTACTTTTAAGATCAGACTTAAAACCTACCCTTTTGAAAAAGCTTATTGTGACTAATTCTGAGGTTCCAGTTACTATCATAGACAGACAAATTATCATACTTAGGGGGTTGTCTAATCATTTGGTTAACATCTTAGCTATGCTGTTATAGGCCAAGGCTGCCGGGGTCCGGAAACATGATCACCTGACAGGCCTCTGTCACCCCACTGGGTCATGGTTTCCTCTCCTCTCCTCTCCTCTCCTCTCCTCTCCTCTCCTCTCCTCTCCTCTCCTCTCCTCTCCTCTCCTCTCCTCTCCTCTCCTCTCCTCTCCTCTCCTCTCCTCTCCCCCTCTCTCATTGTATCCATCTACAGGTATTGCCACCTTTATAGCTGTATGCTGGCCTGCCAGCCTCCGACCCTGCTGACCCACTCTAGTCCTGTACCAGCAGCTTGTACTATTAATGTATCTCTATGATCTCTGCCTAGTCTCTCCTCTACTTGTCCTCCCCCTTCTCCTCTCTCTACCCACCCGGCCATCAGCAGCAGGGTCAACCTACATGAGCCCGGTCCTGCTCAAGGTTTCTTCCTGTTAAAGGGGAGTTTTTCCTTGCCACTATTGCTTGTTGGGTTCAGGCCCTGGGATTCTTTAAAGACCCTCGAGACAATTTTGATTGTAACACATGCTATATAAATAAAGATTGATATGTAAGTACGTTACCAATAGTTGTTTTGAAGAGGAATGCTAATGCCTGTCCAGGGTAAACTGGTCAAAATTGGGCTGTTGGTGCTGAGAACAATACAACATTTAGTTAAAATCCAAAGTTTTTTGCCACATGTTAAGGCTGACAGAAGCTGAGGGGCAACGAAACAGGCTCAGAGAGGGTCCAGCGGTATGCAGAGGCAGTGACAGAAAGTCACCGTCCATCAGTCTGTAACTGCCAGAAAGACACAAAGGAAATCAATCATGGCTCTTAATGTAAAGCAAACGTTCAGCTGGGCAGCTCAACTGGACAACTGGGGCGTCCATTGTTAGCCCTAAAGTGACATATGACATCGTAACCATGACAACAGAGAATAAAAGAAGATCCATTGCTAACTTTTCTGAAAGGCGTAATTGGTTGCACAGCTGAAGGTGTTGTTCACTATGTTCAGGCACAGACGAGGCTTCTGTGGTCATGTGATGACGCACGTGACAACATGTTTTGTTCACGCCCCAACAGGTCTTCCTGAAAAGTGACCGTGTGTGCCGGATGGTGCAGAGCGGCGGCTGCTCGTCCAATGACTCTCGTGAGGTTTTCAAGAAGCACATTGAGAAGCGGGTCCGCAGCCTGCCGGAGATCGACGGCCTCAGCAAAGAGACGGTTCTGAGCTCCTGGATGGCGAAGTTCGACACTATCTACCGTGGCGAGGAAGAAGACTCCAGGAAGCACCAGCAGAGGATGACGGCGAGCGCCGCCTCTGAGCTCATCCTCAGCAAAGACCAGCTGTATGAAATGTTCCAGCAGATTCTTGGTGTCAAAAAGTTTGAGCATCAGCTCCTTTATAACGCCTGCCAGGTCAGTTAACTGTGTTTGTGTGTTTGTGTAGTGGTGGTGGTGGTGGGGGGGGGGGGGGGGGGGGGGTGACTACGGTGCGTTTTAACTTCCTGTTCAGGGTCCAGAGGCACGCTTGTATGTTGGGAACTCTCCCAATGTTTGAGGGTCTTCAGGTCCTTTCAGGTGCCTCCTTTATACAGTACAGTCAGTCACCATGGTGCCTCTCTGAGATGGGCAGGCATTCGGAGCAAGGGGGAAGTCAGACCCTCTCGCAATGCCGTCAGCATGGGGACCCAAACTCTGTGGAGAAGTTTTCTGGCAAGAGGCTTAACAATAAAGACAGAAATGATTTTACAAATAAGTCCTTCTGAGAGTCGGCAGCAAAATTCAAACTGTAGCAGACATCCCTGAAAATACACATAACTTAAGTGCACACACAGCAAGATGCAAAAGAACTAACTGACTGACTGACTGGCTGCCTGATTGCCTGACTGACTGACTGAATGACTGAATGAGTGACTGACTATTAGTTTATCAAATGCTGCTGAGAGGCTAAATTTAGCATTGGCGTCTAACTAGCTAAGCCATCGTCTGCATACAGCAAACATCCACATGACTTTTTAAATATGCTTGTTTGATCAACGGAAGCTCACCATGACTGGAGTAAGTGCTATGAAAATGCTGCATCGCACAACTCTCCGTGTCCACTTCATTAAACCCCTACGACCTCCAGAGACATCCCATTCCTGGTCCGACCTGTCTTCTTAAACTCGTTGCGACTCGTCAGTGACGTCGATCCTCTGTCCAATCAGAGCTTTAATAGACCAATATTAACAATAGCTCCTTCTTGGAACACTTGGAATACCTAATACGTAGTTGCTAAAAAATACCTCTTCGGCCCTGGTACCATAGTGGAAAAGCCTAGAAATGAAAACTGGTTTTTCACACACTGATCCAGAAGGATGTCGATGTTTTTTAGGACCATCTGAAACCAGCCATGAAGCAGTTGGCGGACATGCAGAGTAGAACCCTTCAGGTCCCTTTGGTATGGCCCACATCCATCTTTGGACCTTAAAGCATTCAGTTAGTGTGTTTCAGGAGGTCTGAGGGGATTTGGTACAGACGGTGTGGACCATCCTGCAGAGGTGGAACCGAATGAGCTGTAATGTCTAAACACTCGTTAGAGGGATGCAGACAGGAAGTACAGCCCCTGCATTAAAGGAACAGACATTTCCTCTAAATTAGCTGTTTCTGTTCCAGTTTGTGGTGTTGAGAATAAACATTAGCGCAGCAGCTTCAGCCTGTTGTTAACAGCGGCTCATTAAAAACCCAGCAGTTCCACAATCAACAAGGCTTCTTTTCCCAGTATGAGCAGAGGTTCATGACAACTCAGTTGCAAAAGAATGACTTCAGGCATTAAAACAGCAATATTCAGACATTCAGTCATGTCTGAACTGCAACCGTCAATCAAACAAAAATCAGTTAGCTACACCTGCTATATTGCAGTATTTCATCCTCACCATTAAGTGGATATGTAGCCTAATAGCTCACCACCTTTTGATAACACTACCTTTGTATCGACAGTCCTGAGTCACCAAGGCAACAACGCTTGCAGCATCAGGAGATACGGAGTCAGGTTGCAATCAGGGTATGAAAAATGAAACTAAAATGATGCTGCGCACTTGTAGCTGACTCAGCAGTAGTTTTTAGCGCTTCAAAGTGTTTCTCAAAGTAAGTGTTACAATTTTATTGCAGAGATTAGCGCCTCATCTTTGAGATGACTTTAGATTATGAGGAAAGTATTTACATGGTATATATGAAATTGATTTTGTCAATCATACAAACGTATTACAAGAAATTGGACAAAATACAAGTCTGATAATGAGGAAATAAATGTGTGCAGATGTTTTCATGTTTGAACAAGACCACCTTGCAGCTGTCGGACAAATGACGTAGCTGTTCTCAAAGCAAGGCATCATCTGAAGGCAGCCAGGTCAAAACCAAGGCACGTCCCTTTGATTAATGTGCCATCAGCAGTAATGATGGCTGGAGAAGAGATAAATCAGATCAGGTTGGTGAAGGGAAGGATAGAGTGGGTGTTCTTTCCTTTTTATCAGATGGGTTTGCGGCCATTAGAGCCAACAGGCAGCCGGTGACACAAAGTTCCTGAGACAACAGAGCAGGAGGAGCATCAGGTTTATCATTTCTATCATCCCCTTAAAGGTCAGAGAGGATTATTATGGGAGGCTCGAATACACAAAATTCAAAGATCGAAAGTGAAACTAGTTGTTACACAAAAAGACAGGAAACCTTTTACATGTAAAGGAGATTTTATACAGGACATTAAAAAAAAAAATTTTTTAGACCAAAAATCAGATTAGATCAGATGATGTGGATCAGATGGTTTTCAGATCTCACTGTCTGGTCGAACGTACATTCAAAAGCTTCCTGTTTCTGTTTCTTTCAGTGTTTTTCTTCATCTGAGAGCAGTTTTAGCTTCTTCTCTTCCATCTCCATTTCTTCTGCTGTTAGAAGACTTCATGTCTCATTGGTCCTATTTATGTGAGCACAAACACTGAATCGCTCCCCTGGTGCCCTGTATCTTGGATTTGGTTGCCAAGACAACGGTACACAGCAGGCGGTGGTGCCCCTCCCTCCTCGTCCCTCACCATGCCAACCCCCGTCTCTTATCTGAATTAGGGACAAGCAATCGCTTTGCTTTTAATCACATTCAGGGTTTGGATCTGTAAATCCATCTGGAAGAGGTGGCCTCTGGTGGTGGTGGTGGGGGGGGTGATGGGGGGATGGGGTGAGGAGGTTTTCAGGTAAGGCCCCCCACCTGTTTCCCCTTTCAGGTGCCCATTTTTTCATATTTCAGAATGTTGAAAAGTTTTTTCTATGGAATAGATCATATTTCCTTCAGGAACAAAGGTTGTTTTGGTGTCCAAAGACCTGCTGACGTGCTGCACTAGCCCCTCCCCCGCAGCACGCCTGCTCCTCCTGCCTCTCACCACCTCCGCTGGCTCTTCCCTAAACTTTCCATGAGTGTTCCATCGCTGTGTCCTTGCTGGCGTTGGCGATTCACAACTGTTCTGGTTCCTGATTCACCTGCATGTTGCTGCGCTGCTATATCTGGTTAGCTCAGCTAATGCTAGCATATGGGCTGATATTTGGTCAATGTTTTTCATGAGGGAAACCCAGATGACAAGTCTGATGTCTCCAGTGGACGACTGTGCAACCCTAACTGAGCGGCTGCAGCTGCTGTCAGACAGTCAGTGGGAAAATTAAAGGGTGTTCCTCAAGGATGTATCTCCTTTCCTTTTCTCCATATAACACATGTTCACATGTCACATGTTCACATGTCCAGTTTTGGGGGAGCTGTTCACAGCATGGATGACAAGTGTCTGCAGCCTACATTCTTCATGTTGGATAATTCTGCTGAACCTGCCAAACCTCAGTAACAGAAAGAAAATGCCTAGCTGGTCGCCACAGCTTGCACACTAGAACAGGATGCACCACACTCTGGTCAAGGCTGGCTGGCTCACCTGTATGTGGAAATGTGCTGATACAGGAGAAAAGGAGCTCCCCCCTTGCATGGGGAAGAGCCAAAAAGGTACAAGAAGAAACACCAGCAGAACTTCAAGGCTTCTTGGCTTCTCTCCATCCTTAAGGTGGTTAGACAGAGGTCCCTTGCGTGGTTCTGTGCTTCGGTCTCACTTTAACTCTGGTCGTATTGGTAATCCTTTCCACAAAGAGGTCCATGAACCAAGGCGAGAAGTAGCGACAGCGAAGTTGACCTTTGACACAACATTTTAATCTCCACATTTAGATGGAGACTGGAGTCAATTCGTGCAACAGGGATTCATGTTTTTTGTGATCTAGCACTCAAGCAGTGCTGGGGAGTGGTATCCATGACAACAGGACTGGGCTGCATGTTGTTCACTGAAGCAGAAGGTGTGATCTGTGATCCGGAGTTCCTCAGTCAAGAAGGTGACGCTCACTGAGCCAGAGCCGGTGTCGTCATCTCAGACATCATGCTGATCAAATCCTGATGTCTCATTAAAGATGTTCATGGGAATATTGATTTTGTGTCGCTTCTATGATGCTTACATTAAATGTGACAGTGCAGCCTAGTTTCTGTTCCAGATCTTCGGATAAACTTTTCTGTTTGCGACTAAATGCAATTATCATTTTAAGCAGGAGCAACCAAAAGGAGATGGGTAAATTTTCCGCTTATAACCTTTGTTACCAGCAGGGGAAGCTGTAACAAACCAGAAATGCTGTGTCAACATCGACGACATGGATTTATGAGTTAAAATAACTTTTACATAAACTTTTTATAACGTTACACTGCAACTGATTTCTTCCCATATTAAAGCTACCAGAGGATGATATTTCAATGTTTTAATTTTCATTTAGATGCTACAGGTGCTGTAAAGCTAAGCTAATTATCAGAGTGAGTACAGTAGCTGCTAAAGACGTGTGCACACACATACAGTGTGTGTGTGTGTGTGTGTGTGTGTGTGTGTGTGTGTGTGTGTGTGCACGCTCGTGCGTCTGTGTTCGTGTGTGTATTCAGGTTTCTGGGCTCTAGATGTTGTCAGACATCAGGAGTTCCGTGATATGGATCATTAAACACCTTTGAAGGAATTCCTAGAGTTTGTTCTGTGGGGAAATAATGAATGTTTATTCTCTTTATTTATTTCTTTTGATATGTATCTTTTGTCATAAACGCAGTACCGTCAGGATAATCAATGTGACCAGTATAATCCACAAGTTAGTAGGTGCAGTTAGGTAGAACAGAGCAGAACGTAAATCAGTAGAAGAGAGTGGAATGTAGAGGCGTGGAACAGGAGGTCCCAACGCATGACCTAGGAGAGAAGTTATGACCTGCAGATAACCATATACAGTAGTGCTCTTGGTGTGAAATGCTTCCCAGAGCTGGAATATGGCCAAATGAGGTAACCACAGTGAAAGGAGCCAACGCCCAGTGATAGTATATTGTCTTCTGCACATTCTTGTATCTCGCCTTCGGCTGTGACCCTCAGTGTGTGTGGTTGTCTGTTTGAGGCCCCAGCAGGTAATAAAGTTCTCAGTTCTCAAATCACTCATCTTGACCAATGGATTTGTTTACTCCGCGCTGAACAACTAAGAATGTTTTGTCTCACGATGACAGTTCTAAACTTCTGAAGGTGTCCCTGTTCAGAATGTAAAGTACATCTTCTTTCTGCAGCTGGACAACCCTGACGAGCAGGCGGCCCAGATCAGGAGGGAGCTGGATGGACGCCTGCAGATGGCCGACCAGATCGCTCGGGTAGGCAGCATTTACCCAACTTTGGCTTAGAAGATTTGCCATAAACCTAAAATCTTCTGCTCTGGTCAGCACGGTGGAAGGTTGCCCAGGTTTATGTCGAGAGAGATGGAGGCCATGTATGTGGAGGAGCTGCGGTCATCCGTCAACCTTCTGATGGCCAACCTGGAGAGCATGCCGGTATCCAAGGGAGGAGAGTTTAAACTGCAGAAGCTGAAACGAGGCCACAACACCTCCATCATGGACATGGGCCAGGAGGACGAGAACACCCTCTCCAAATCAGATGTGGTGCTGTCTTTCACCCTGGAGGTGGGTGGGCTGGTTTTTGCCTTTTTCTCAGGGAGATTAAGCTGAATCCTCCTTTGACAGGTCCTCTTCATAACTGAGATGATTTTCCTAACAGGCCATGAAGGACCATCAGGTGGCTCAGAGACTGAGCGGGGCTCATGTATGTGAGTTGTAGGTGCTGGTTGGTTAACAGCACTGTTGTCCTGCACACAGGCCAGGTGATGTAGTGCTGGGCTCATCATCACACCTCAGGGGGGAGCAGTAGGCGTACCCTATGTCACCATTACCCAGCTTCTCTGAGTGGTTTTCCCATTAATGGAGTATTTTATTAGTGGTAGAACAACTCCAGCTTTAGCTCAGAGATTGCCCTGAATTCACCTCCAGTTTTTGATTTGAGTGTTTTTTTCTCAGCCTATGGTGCCTGTCTCAGGATCTGTGTCAGCAGCTGCCTTCTGACTGACAGCAGCAGCTTCCTCTTAGTCTGTTGATGGGCAGCTTTGCATCTGGGCTGAAAGGGAGGAGGTGAAATAAATGTTCTCTGCTACGTGTCGCTTTCTAAGATCTGTGGTGGAACAGTGCTGTGTAGGTGAGGTGACAATCGTTATTTTTGTTAGCGTAGTGTCCCACATTTTAGCTGCTGGCAAAGCTCAGCAGGTGTCATTAAATAATCCAGCTTGCTGGTGAGAAAACCACAACAGTCACTACCTTCCACAGGTGTTTCACACACTGCTAAAAGTTACCCAGATATTCTTCTCTCTTCTGTTCTTAAATCATGAATGAAGTTAAAAATCTCCTCAGATGAAAATTGTGATTAGATATTTTCGGATCTGTTCCCTTGATGTCCCTAAGGGAGAGCCGTTGTCCTTTGACGTGTTTAAAATTTTCATGTTTGTGTTGTGTGTGTGTCAGGTGGTGATCGTGGAGGTTCAGGGACTGAAGTCTTTGGCTCCAAACAGGATTGTTTACTGCACCATGGAGGTGGAGGGAGGCCACAAGCTGCAGACGGATCAGGCTGAAGCCTCCAAACCTGTGTACAGTAACGTTTATGATCGATGTGAGCTCGCTGAGAACACTCAGAAGTGTTGTTATGTAGAATTGTTGTTTCCTCCACTGCAAAAAAGAAAGAGCATCAAGAAGCCCTTTCAAAGGCAGCCCCTTATGTGGTTTGGAGCTCGCTGTGGGCAATTATTCAAGGTTCTGCACCACCACCGTGACATTGTCTTTGAATGGAATTTAGTAAGCTTGGACACGAAGTACATTACCCTATTTGATTAGAAGCTAAAATACAAAATAATACTGCCCCCCTCGCACCGCCCCCGCTCTAAAGACAGAACAACAGTTTTAAGATCTGTGAGGAGAGAAGACCTTTGGTCAATCTGTCCTCTCCATCAGGAGAATGGACTTGACCACTCAGGGACAAGACTTATCCTGGCCTCTGCTGTAATGCACGCTGCCACTGGGTGGTGTTGTTTCTCTCTTCTACTGTTTAGCTACCAGAGATATTCTCTAATTTTACCATTCCTACAGTCGTTTTCATACAATTTATTTAGATTTATAGATTTTTTTTATTATCTATTTTTATTTCTTCTTTTTCTTTTCTGCTTCAAGCATTTTGCACTTTGTTGACTGTCCGAAGCAAACAGCCACTTTACATCAGGAGCTGTTTGGGCAGACCTCTGCACTTTTCTGTGCCGTAACATCTGCCTCTTTTAAATGTGGGAGATGTCTCCGTATCGTCTCTGTCCACTGTTAAAGTGCAGTTTGATGTCTCAGGTTATTCCTTTTGTATTTTAGATTTTGGTCTGTGCTTGTTGTAAATGATGGCCTACAGATGAAAATCAGCAGATCCAGATTAATGTTGCACACTGTCTCTTGATAAACTCAGTAAATGAAAATGTCCCCCCTCAGGTGGGGCACACAGGGGGACTTCACCACCACTCAGCCGTTACCTGCTGTCAAGGTGAAGCTGTTCACAGAGAGTACGGGGGTTTTAGCTCTGGAGGACAAAGAGTTGGGGAAGGTGAGTGTGGTGGCCTTGCTGAGGTGGGCGGAGCATGCAATGTGGCCATGCCCCTCTGCTCTGTTGTCAAGCAATAACCATAACCCAGTGAGATGGACCACACCTGCAGACATGATGATCATTCATGGATGTGGAGAAAAAGCCTCACATTATATTTATATATGTTGGAAAACAAGTGGACAAATAAACAGCACAGTCCACCCATTCCAGAACACAGTCCAGAACACATGACAAATTCATGTACAGCCTTGGTTTAATGTTCTGCCTCTAGGTGGTGCTCCATCCCACTCCCAACAGTCCAAAGCAGTCAGAGCTTCACAAGATGACCGTTTCTAAAGGTTGCCCGGATGATCTGAAGATCAAATTGGCCATTCGCATGGACAAACCTCAGAACATGAAGCATTCAGGGTAAGATTCATTGACCATGCTGAAGGCTACACTGAAGGATTTTAGTTTTTGGGGCTGTGTTTCGGGCATGTCCATCAGGGAGAAGACCCCCAGGCCAGTTATATGTCAGTTGGCCTTGGGAGACCTTGGATTCTTTTAGGAGGAGCTGCCTGGAGAGAGGAGTGTCTGGACAGAGGAATGTCTTGGCCTCCTTGCTGAACCTGCCCATGCGAACCCGGATAGATGGGTGGAATAATCAGACAACATTATGAGCATTTTTCACCAGCGTCGAACTGGTAAAACTAGAGTTGTGCCACTCTCTAGTGGTAACACTTGTTACTACACCCACTGGTGCAGTTACTGGGTCGTAAACTCACGCGTACCTGATGACGTCATTTGTCTTTTTTTCAGCGAGCAAACGTGAAATTTCACACAAGCTCGCTCATTTTATCCTGCATTAGTGTGTGTGTGTGGTTGTATTTGTGTGTGTCTGTGTGTATCTGTGTATATCTGTGTGTTGATCAGTGTGTGTGTGTGTGTGTGTGTGTGTGTGTTGATCAATGTGTGTCCTGTGAAGGATCTTATTGATCCTATTTGGAACATAAGTAACTATCTAGCTGTGACAAAATCACAACCACTTACACCTCATTTTGGTGATCTCTTCTTTTGTAAAAACAAAACAAACTTTAATCTGAAGATGGATGAAGAAGGAAAAGTGGACAATCTATTACTGCTTTTTTTTAAATTATTGTTAATTCTTCAATCAATCAAGGCTCTGATGCTGATGTTGGAGGTGCGGTACCGCCTCTGACCAGTAGGGGTCAGTAGACACGGTGTCCTGGAGCTTCAGTTTCTTCTAACGTATTTTTGCTGCAGATATCTTTGGGCCATTGGCAAAAACGTGTGGAAACGCTGGAAGAGAAGATTCTTTGTGCTCGTTCAGGTATGCAAACGTGAAACAGAAAAGCCCTCGGTGTTCTTGACAGTTTAGAATTAATTTAAACATTTCCATTTACTCTATATCTTCTGTTCATCAGCTTTTTGAATTCCATTCTTGATTGATGAACATTCATGTTTTTGTTCCTACTTTCAAGTTTCATGAGTTTCAGAAAATTGAACTTTGCCATTGTCATCTATACCACCTAAAGCCTGAACTAAAAAGTAAGATTTTTAATAAATGTGATTTAAATTATTACAGGTATCTAATATTTATATAATAATATTTATATAATATAATAATATAAATATATAATATAATATTGTATAATATAATATGGTGGGTTGTTAAATTGCCTTATATTAAATTATGACTCAAAAAGTAATCATTAAATTTTGAAATTAGAATTTAAAAAAGGTTAATTATAAAGTAAAATTATTATTTTGACTCATAGTAACACAAATTAATTTATTCACCCCCCCCACACACCCCATAACTTCAACACTATCTTTAAATCCACCCCCGCAGAACCCCCATATGAGTGTTACAGCTTTATTATTATGATTATTATTATTATTATTATTATTATAATCCTAATCATAAATGTTGTTATTATTATTGTTGTTACATTTCTAAAAAACAAAATTTCCAAAAATAATTTTAGACGTTAATTTCATCTAAAAATGCAACCCTGCCCCAGTATCACCAGTCATTAACCCTCTTTGTCCCAGTATATCCAGTCATTTACCCTCTCTGTCCCAGTAAAACCAGTCTTCTACCCCACTGTTCACTCAATGTAATATTATTATAATAGAATAAGTTCTAATAAATAATAATTTCATTGTGACTTTAAAAGTAATCAAGTACTTTCATTTTGTACTTTAGTTAAAGTTCCATGTTTTTGAGCTTCTTTAAACTTTGGACAGAAGATTGAAGACCCAAGTGGCCGTCCAGCTCAGAACTGATGGTTTTTTAATATTTCCACCAGCTTCTGACTGGTGAGAGAGAGACTAGGAGACGGAGAGAGGGAGAGAGGGAGATGAGTCCAAGCTGTCTCCTCTCGGCCATCAGAGGACTGATGGAGGCACCAAGCAGGCTTTTGTCAGGAGATGGGTGGTGGGGGGTGGGGGGGTGAAGGGACATAGCAGCCATTTCCTGGTGGCTTCACATTGGGAGGGGGGCAGTGGCAGCAGGGGCGCTGGTGGTGCTGGTGGTGGTGGTGGTGGAGGAGGAGGAGGACTGTCTCTGGTGTGGTGCAGAGGAAATGTCTCAGAGCTACAAGTTGACAGCAGATTGACAGAGTGGAGTGAACACCGGCTGGACCAACACTTGCAGCTACACAAACCAGAGCAGCGCCAACTTCAGGCCCCACAGCTCCCAGCTACACACACAGCAAGTGACAAACTCTGCCCACTGCACGTGCACTTGTGTGAGAGTGAGTGTGTGTGTTCTTGTATTGAGTAGCAAAATCTGCATTCTATCAGAATGTGGAGACAGTTTTTGCAGGTGGGGACATGTTGAATCAGGATTAAGACCTGGCTTTAAGGTTGGGGATAGAACTGGGTTGAGATCAGGAGTTAGGGGTCAGATTTAGGAGCAGGAGATTTACGGTGCAGTGTTATGGCTATCAAAGTCCACACAAAGATGAACAGAACAGTAACGTGTGTGTCCTGCCCTCTAGCCAGCGCTTCAAGTTCTCCACAAGTTTTTCACTCGTGCTTTCCTGACCGAAGTCGTCTGACCACAGCACTGAAAGGGCTCCGCCCCTATCTCAGGCCGGCCACATGGCCACATTGTTCCATCTTCCTCGTCATTTATCAGTGCTCCTCTTGATCACCCACTCTTCCCAAACATGACCTCCTCTTTGGCCTGACCCTACCCCTCGGTGCCGTGGCAGATTAAAGCTTCCTTTAATCTTACTGCGTCCTCATCCTCACCTCAGCTTGATTTCTATTTTTAACTTTCTGGGTTATTTCCTCTCCTTTTCATAATTCCCGTCATTATTTCAGACAGACTGACGATAATCTGTTGATCTTTTACAAGAGTGAGATTATTAAAATATGAAATAATTCTAAATTAGAAACTAAACTGGGTCTCATCCAGCAGCTCCTGGGCTGATGGTTTAGACAGCAGGTTTGGGGCAGAAGGGTCAGGGCAGAAGGGTTGGGGCAGCTTCTCTCCAGAACTGAGTGATTATTGATCACCAAGTTGACTGTCAGCAGCCAATCCTGTGATGTTGCTTATGTCCTAAAACCCACCATCTTCATCATGCTCCCACTGTCTGACTGACAGCCCTGGTGATGGGGGCAGCGGGTGTTTAGACTCTGATTTACTATCACACTGTCCTGGAGGCCAGAGAACTGCTGGAGAGCTTGGCTGGTTTCCTCCATCCTTTGATTGGCCTCAGGTCTCATCAGTGTTGTTGTGGGGAATCTTATTTGTCACACACACACACACACACACACACACACACACACACACACACACACACACGTGCGCACTCCAGTGAGAGACGCCACTTGCAGCGGCAGAGGTGGTGGCTGTGGCACATTGGCCAGGCCTGGTGATTTGTGGTGACAGGCCGCCATGACTGGCAGCTACAATAGCAGCAGGACAACTCCATCTCACTGTGGAGCGTCACTACTCGTCCTGCTGCCAACACAAGACCAGGACATCACATGAGCTAGAGACGCCAGAGGTGCTAACGCCGGGTTATCGAACGTACGGTCTGATGTTCTGGAACTCAGCAGAACAAGCTGAACTTACAGGAATCCCAGTGGGACAAAAGTCTGAGCAGACTGAGTGTTTTAGACTTTTAGACAGAGAATAAGAGAAGTGTACACACTTCACCAAGGCCGAAACACACACACACACACACACACACACAAACGAAGCTGCTTGTGGTCCTCGGACAAACCAACATTCTTCATGAGGAACCTAATTAATGAATCAATAAGTATCTGTCTCCCTGTTCCTGCCACAGGTGAGTCAGTACACCTTTGCCATGTGCAGCTACAGAGAGAAGAAGGCGGAGCCTGTGGAGCTCCTCCAGCTGGATGGATACACTGTGGACTACACTGACCCCCAACCAGGTAAGAATGACTGTGAGGACTGTCCCCGGTGCAACTGCTGGCCTTTGTTAAAGTGGAGGACACACATTAGGATCTTCTCAATCTTAAGTAGTATCTTTATCCGTAGTAACGGATCAAACAAAATGAACAGCAACAACCAGAAAACACAAGATTGTGTTCTGATCATGGTTATGTGTGTATCCTGCTTAACAGACGCTATTCTAGTTCTGCTTTTGGACAAATATATAAAAACAATTAAAAGCTTCCAAGTGTAGAAGATATGAAACTCACAAACACATGGTCATCAGGTCTGGATGGAGGTCGAACCTTCTTCAACGCGGTGAAGGAGGGAGACACCGTGATCTTTGCCAGTGACGATGAGCAAGACCGGATCCTGTGGGTGCAGGCCATGTATCGAGCCACCGGCCAGTCACACAAGCCGGTTCCTCCCACACAGGTGCAGAAGCTCAACTCCAGGGGTGGGACGGCACCACAGCTGGATGCACCCATCTCTCAGTTCTGTGAGTTTGTCTTTGGTAGAGGACAGAAGAGGGTCCGTGAGCTAGCGCTGCTGGAATAGTTGTTGGTGGTTTTCTTCTGCGGCTGCTTCGCTCTCTGTTGTACGACTGCTGGAGTCTTGGTGGCTTTGCTATGTGTCTTTATGTTTCTGTTTTTTTCTTCTTTTCTTTCTTCTTCTTTTTAACCCTGCCATCTCATAGCTGGAATAATGGGTAAGTCTTTCCTCCCCTCTTTTCCTTTTGCTCTTTCTTCATCCATTACACTCTAATATCACTTTACCATCGACTGAACGTGCATGATTCAAGCGTCCACCTGTCTTTAACAGTGGCAACATTACAATTACTCATTTATGGAAAGATTCATCATCAGAGCATCCTCGACCTTCAACATATTGATGCTTAAACCATACAGCTTTAGGGGTTAGTTCTGCTCCACCAGGGATGTGTGACAGAGCTTCTCTCTGCCTCCTCTCTGCCCCTGTACTCTTATTATGACAGTAACCCTGCAATGCAGAGCCACTAGCAACCACAGGGGGCAGCACTTTGTACTGATCAAGCTGTTTTTGACACAACCGCTGGAGCCCCACTGAGCCCCGACAGCTGGTAATTACCAAGTTAAATGTGATGGCACATGAATAATACAGTGGGGTTGCTGCACAATTAAATCACGCAGCAATCAGCCAATGTTACCAAATAGACACATGTCAGTTCACACCTGGAAGAAAAAAGTGAATAATGTGAGCAGGTTTCACCCCCTCCCTTCTCAGCCCAGCCCACCATAGCCCTGTTCGGATATAGTCAGAACAACAAGGATGGGTGAAATCAAGACGAGGCGTTTACTTCTGTTGTTTACTCTTCAGGGTGTTTTCATTAATTTAACCCATTTTGGGTATTCTGTGAACGGAATGTTTCCATCCGGCTCTGCCTGGTTGAATAAACTCTGTTCCATCTTTCAGATAAACACATTTTAGGGTCCTCACAAATATGCTAATGGCTGAAGGGTGTGTGGCCAGCTGTGGAGATGTTCATGCCAGGTTTGTCAGACCTGTGAGACGCTTCAACTCAAGTGAGACTTAATTCTGGGGTTTAGGGAAAAACAAAGTCTAAATATTGAAGATGGTTGAAAAGTGAGTGAGATTAGATAATTAGCTTGTTTTTATACCACACCAGTATCAGCTAGAGCAGCTGGAGGCCCTGCTCTTCAAAACGGATGGTTTGGAGGCTGCTAAAGCACAACGGTACATTTGTTTTAGGGCATCAAAAATCTACCAGCAAGCATCTCAATTTTTTTTTGGCAAATGTGACGTGTTAGCTTGAATCTAACTAAAATACCCAACAAAGGCAGAAGTGCCGGATTAGCCCCATAGCTACGCGCAGGCCCCTTCGAGGACACAAAGGTCAGTAGCAAGTCCTGTTTTCAGCAGATTAATGTTGGGGCCACTGATTCATTGGTCTGAGCAGTGGATTCTGGGAAGTGGAGTGAAAACCACCCTCACAGTCTAGGATCAGCCCACACATCATCTGAGATCACTTCACGGCCTTTTTCAGATCTATAAATGAATAACAGTCATCAATCATTGTCAGGGTCATCCCTCCCCAGCCAAGATGGACGGGGGTGACTAATGTCACTGCTCGTTACTGTCCAGCCCTCCCACCTCCTCGTCGCTTGCTCACTCACATCAAACAGACCTGACAGGCCACCAGCTACAGACCAAAGGGGCCCGGCAATGTCACCTTTTTAGATTTTGGGGGGAGGGTGGCATGGTCGGGAGGACTTGTTGAGGGGACACAGTCAGCTTCCAGCATCCTGCTCTTTGTTTTGTTTGTTGATTGACAGCCAGGGTGCCTGGATCAGACTATGGTAGCTAAATCCCTTTTGTTGCTGGTGTGATTCCCACTCTGATCTTCCAGGTTTGTTCCGACTGAAAGAAGTCCACCCTAAAGGACCATCAAAAAGAAACAATATAGTGTGTGATAAATGTACCACATCTTGACTGACAATATTGCTGTTGAATGTTTGCTCAGGACCCTGAAGGAAATCAAGGATGGATGACCAGATGAGTGGATGATCAGATGGATGGATGGATGGATGGATGGGTGGATGGATGGATGGATGGATGGATGACCAGATGGATGGATGATCAGTTGGATGGTTGGTCAGATGGATGGATGAGCAGATGGATGGATGGTCAGATGTATGGATGATCAGATAGATGCATGATCAGATGGATGGATGATGAGATAAATGGATGAATGGATGGTCAGATGGATGGATGATCAGATAAATGGATGAATGGATGGTCAGATGGATGGATGAGCAGATGGATGGATGGATGGATGGTCAAATGTATGGATGATCAGATAGATGCATGATCAGATGGATGGATGATCAAACTGAGGATGAATGATCAGATAAATGGATGATCAGATGGATGAATGGATGGATAGATGATCAGATGGATCGATGATGGATTGATGGTCAGATGGATAATTAGAGGGATGATCAGATGGATGTGTGATCAGATGGATAATTAGATGGATGATCAGATGGATGGATGACCAGATGGATGGATGTTCTGATGGATGATCAGATGGATAGATTATCAGGTGGATGATAAGATGGATCACCAGATGGATGGATGATCAGATGGATAGATGATCAGATGGATGTGTGAGCAGATAAATAGATGAATGATCAGTTGGATAAATGGATGGAGAGATTGGTGGATGATTAGATGGATGGATGGGTGTTCAGATGGATAGATGATCAAATAGATGGATGGATGCATGGATGGATGATCAGATGGATGAATGGATGGTCGGATGGATGACAAGATGGATGGATGATCGGATGGATGGTTGATCAGATGGATGACAAGATGGATCACCAGATGGCTGGATGATCAGTTAGATGGATGACCAGATGGATGGATGATCAGATAGATCGATGATCAGATGGATGTGTGAGCAGATAGATGAGTGATCAGATCAGCGGATGACCAGATGGATGTGTGATCAGGTAGATGGATGATCAGGTAGATGGATGATCAGATGGATGAACAGAGGATCATTAAATTCCATCACATGGGACTTGTGTGATGGGGCTCAACCTGTTGGGCCCAATGGAACATGATGAAGCATGATCTTCTGGAATCCCCTTCAGCAGATATAGCTGCTGGTCTAAAGGTCTCTGTGCACCAACTTGGATAGTGTTTCAGCACCCTAGAGTCCACTTTCATTCAACGCCATCATTTCACTTTAGGCTGAATGAGTTGAAAGAATCAGCTGATCTGTGATCTGTGATTTTATCCTAAATGTCCAGAGTCAACAGCCTGGCCAGGCATGTTATGTGCTTGTCTCCAGGTTTGAGCACAGGTGATTAGTCGCTAGTTTTCTTCCTCTGTATACAGTTCTAATTCTTACACAGCATTGAGCTGACCTTTGCCTCCGCTCTCATGCTGATGGCTCATTTCTTTCATATTGAGCAGGTGGGGAGATGCAGGAGTTTGTGCTTGTTGCTTTCCTTTCAGTAGTCCCTCTCAACTTCAATGTTGTCTTGTTGTGGCGCACCACTGTCCCTAACAGTGGACCTTTATCAACAACCAAACGACCACTGAGTGGTTTGAATTTATTAATCTGTAAGAACAAAGTCACATCAGAAGTTATTTTACTGGCACCGATCTGTAGGTTTTTTGTGCAACGCTATAACACTTGAGCTCAGTGTTATCAGTGTTAGTAAGTGCTGTACCAGTACTGGTACTGGTCCAGTGGAGCTGCTGTCTGTTAGTGAGCAGAGATGAGTGAACCAGGGCGTGATTTCATATTCAGCATCTGTTTCTTCCAAACTTCTCTTGTAACATTTTGAAAGAAATGCGGCTTTGCTCTGCTATTGGAGTTTCATGCTTCCACCAGTTCCACCAGTTCTCTGACTGATGTTAACAGTGTTTTTCTATAGGTTGTGGCTTCCACTTCTTTGACATTTCCTGCCTGTTTGTCTGTGTCTCTGTGTCCTGATTGGATGGATAAATGGGAACACAGATGCTGACCGGGCGCAGAAACATGGCATGGATGAGTTCATTTCGGCGAACCCCTGTAACTTTGACCACGGCTCGCTGTTTGAGCTGGTCCAACGGCTGACTCTCGACCACAGGCTCAACGACTCCTACTCCTGCCTGGTGAGGACATCTTTCTGCTACTGTTGATCTGGTTGCACTGGGAGGAAGCGTCCATTGCACCTCTGCAACAAATCACAGCCACAGGTTTGGCCGGGGCCTATGCAAACACCAGCTAATGGCTCTCTGTTTTGTGTACCACCTACAGGGTTGGTTCAGTCCCGGTCAAGTGTTTGTCATGGACGAGTACTGCGCTCGCTACGGCGTCCGTGGTTGCCATCGACATTTGTGTTACCTGAGCGATCTCCTGGAGAGGGCGGAGAATGGCGCCATGATCGACCCCACCCTGCTCCATTACAGCTACGCCTTCTGCGCCTCCCACGTCCATGGAAACAGGTGGGTTCTGGTGCTACACAGGGGTGTTTTAATTAGGGGTGGTAATTCAGCCCAGCTTCTCTCTTCTTTTATTCTTTTGCCCGTTTTCTCTCTGCATGCTTGGATGCTCATCTTAGCTATGTTTTCCTTTTGCCTTCATGTTAACCTTTGACTTCATAACCCTCCTCCATGTCCTCCCTCCACGCACGCTTTCACCCCCACATACAGTCAGCGTGTTTCTGAGTTGTTAAACTGGCCTGTATCTGAGGCCCAACTCCGACAAGCCCTCTTCCCCTCTGCTCCCGAGCTCCCCTCTCAGACCGCAAAACGTGAACTCACACTCATTGAGTTCATCAGGAGAAAAGAGCCTCGATGCCCAGTTTTCCCTGAAAGCAGAAGGTAAGTTGCCTCGGTGTATGTGTTCTGTCTGGAGTGCATTTATGTCTCCCCTCCCTGCTCATTTGAAGAAAGGCTAGGCTAGTTGTCCACAACTTCCTAAATTTAGTCAGGCTAGCTTCCAGTGCTGGAGAAGCTTCTTTGTTCAGGAATAAATTCTACTTTTGTCTTCATCAGTCACCCACATCTTTAAAATGCCATGCGACTCTGCCTGATATGTCATGTGCCAATGTGGGAATCTAAAAATGACTTTTCCATGGTGGTTCTGTCCCATGGGTTTGTTTGGTGCCTGGAAAAGTACCTTGTGACAGCATGAAAAGTTTGAGAATTTACATGTTCCCATATTTTCCGATTTTCAGGAGTCCGCCTCTCTCTTTGGAGTTTCCTCTGTGGTCTAATGTGCTGTGATGTTTCCAGACATGTATTCTGTCCAGAAGATGAAGGCTAACAAATATAGACGAGAGAGACTGGTGCTGAGGGCAAAGGTCGGGGGAAGGCAGCCTCTCCGCCTCCCCCATCCTTTTCCATCCGTCTATCTGTCCATTTTCCCTCTGCCCTCCTGACAAACGATGAGTGAGGCTTTTTCTGATCAGGATGGACAGATGGTCCCAGAAAAGTACTGTAAAAGGAACTGTGAGACTCAGACAGCACTGTGTTTAAACTGATGGAGAGTTGGGGACGAGGGATCCCTATTAACACTCTCAGTAAACACGTATGAATTTGATCTAGACGTGGAGCTTTTCGTGTCTTCCCATCTCTAAAATAACACTCCTGCATCTAAACATGAAACAAAGAGCTGCTCCGCCAGTCCAGCTGTGCCTGCAGGTCAGGCCATGACAGGCTGACAGGTTGTCATGTGTGATGGCCGAAGATCTCTGCCGCCGCCACCGCTGCCATGGCCACTGCTGTTGCTGCTTGTTGCCCCAGTGTACACACTTCACCAAGGCCGAAACACACACACACATGCAGGGACCTCCTAATAGCTGCTGGCCTAAAGGTCTCCGTGCACCAACTTGGATAGTGTTTCAGCACCCTAGAGTCCACTTTCATTCAACGACATCATTTCACTTTAGGCCGAATGAGTTGAAAGAATCAGCTGATCTGTGATCTGTGATTTTATCCTAAATGTCCAGAGTCAACAGCCTGGCCAGGCATGTTATGTGCTTGTCTCCAGGTTTGAGCACAGGTGGTTAGTCGCTAGTTTTCTTCCTCTGTATACAGTTCTAATTCTTACACAGCATTGAGCTGACCTTTGCCTCTGCTCTCATGCTGATGGCTCATTTCTTTCATATTGAGCAGGTTGAGAGATGCAGGAGTTTATGCTTGTTGCTTTCCTTTCAGTAGTCCCTCTCAACTTCAATGTTGTCTTGTTGTTTTGATTTCATGGATCTGCTTGGATTAGATTCGTGGTCGATCACGTATAGATCATCTGCAGGAAACCAGCTTGTTTCAATCTCACCAGCCTTCCAGGGCTTCCTCACAGGTATGTCCTTGAATGGAAATCCAGGAGAATTAAGAATAAACCAAAGTTCATCGAACAACAAACAACAGCCTCACCTTCGTCATCCTCATGCCACCACCATAGAGAGGGATCATGGCCCCCACACACACCAGGGGAGCTGTGATTAGTTCCCCAACATCATGATTGCTGGCTGTCGCTTTTCTGATTTATTATTATGTTGCAGCTTTGATCAATTTGACTGAGGTGATCTAAATTTGTTCACTATTATTTTAAAGGATACAAAGACCATGCTAGTATAATCTCATAGACCATTTGAGTTAAATGACAAGTTGAGATTCTGTCTGTTTTTCTTATTGCAGGTCGTAGTTTGTTTCTCTGTTTTACTTCGAGCATTGCTGTTAGTGCTGTTTGCTAACCAAAAACTTTCTAATTAAATCAAAAGTGATTGGCTATAAATCTAAGTAATGAGTGCTGCCCCTTGTTGCTGACTGGGCTCTAAACTCGGGAAGTTGCTCAGACTAGCAGAGGCACAGAGGATGAACCTCACCTTCGTAAGGAGCACCTTCACGTTGCTACGCAGAATCACAATGAGGCCTTTACAGACCACATGTTGTGCTGTGTGCTGCACAGAATCCCAGAGTCAGACCCCCAGACTGGCAATCGTGGAAGTAAAAACTCCCTTTAACAGGAAGAGACTGAGCAGGACCATGCCAATATGGTCACATTGGATAAAGGAGGAGGAGAAGGAGAGACAGAGCAGAAGAGAAGGACAGAAAGGGGGGACGAACAGACAGATATATAACACATATAAATGCATTACTTATGGTGGGAACACAGAACCAAAATTTAGCTGGTCAGTGGGGTCAGTGGTCTCTGTGAAGATATGAGGTCAGTGACGGAGGGGTGGATAGAGTGAGGGAGGGGTGGATGGAGGGAAGTAAGGATGGATGGAGTTGGGGGGTGCAAATCTGCACAAAAAAGGTGTTGATAACATCAAGCACTGACCTGGAAAATGAACATCTTCATCATCTTCAACTGCAGTAGGAGGCCCATCCACTATCCAGACACACAACCACACAAATAAGCACACACACACATGCACAGAGGGCTAAAGAGAGTTCAGCAGACAGTTTCTAACTGTCTGTTGAAATGGCATGTCAAAGCGCAGGCGTGTGCGTTTGTGTGTTTGTGTCTGTGTGTTGGGGGTTAGAGAGGAACAGTGTCATGTCTCCTGCTTCTCATCATGCTGTCATGGCCACCAGTCCAGCGCCTCTTCTGTCACATGCACTCTGCTCACACTCGTCCCAGACCTAACCATGTCAAAAACGATAAGCACATCTTATCTCATCACACAAATGCACGCGTGCGCACACACACACACACACACACACACACACACACACACACACACACACACACACACACAGCAGGATTCAAGCAATCAGAATACCCACCACCTGCAACATTGAAATTATTGCAATTTTTTTGTAAAATCCAAATAAGTCTGGTAGCATTTCCACCAGATTCGGTGGCATGTGTGAAATGGTGCTGGGTTGAAACAGAATCTGACCACCAGTACCTGGAAATGAACCTTGAAATGCAGGGCTCTGTTCAGAAATGCGAATCTTCCCCTCACATGTCTTAGGTGTTGAGTTGTGAGGGCAGTCTGTAGTTTTATCTCTACCTGTGCACGTGCAGGATGGCGATTTGGCATCATTGCGCTGATTACCAATGGGTGTTTTTCAGGCCTGACGGGATTGGCACTGTCACCGTGGAAGAGAAGGAGCGTTTTGAGGAGATCAAAGAGAGGCTCCGGGTGCTCCTGGAGAACCAGATCACCCACTTCAGGTTGGAGCCTTCATGTAGAAATGACAGACAGCTGCTGAGCCAGTTGCCACAAAGTTTGTTTTCTTCTGACAGGTATTGTTTTCCCTTTGGACGGCCCGAAGGAGCTCTAAAAGCAACTCTGTCCTTGCTTGAAAGAGTAAGTCTGCGTTTTCTCATAGCATCTCATCAGCTCTCCACCCTTCACCATTAACCTTCTCTTTGTTTTCAGGTCTTGATGAGAGATATTGTCACCCCAGTGCTGCAAGAGGAAGTCAAGACAGTGATTCGTAGATGTCTGGAGCAAGCAGCTCTGGTCAACTACCAACGGCTGTCAGAATACGCCAAAGTGGAAGGTACAGTCTCACTGCTTCCAGGATTCCCACATATCCCAGAACACACTGCAGAATGCTGTAGTACTGGCTTTTCTTTGCTGGCTCTGGTGGCTTCCGTTCAACTTTCCTGTTGAAAGCGGTGGTCATGTGACCTGTCAGCAGTGCGCCTGCCTCTTTTCAGATGCTGACCAATGATTGTATAGGTTGTCATCCTAAGACAAGGCTGTTGGAGGAGGATGTTTTCCGTAATAGACCTCTTCGTCACATAATTTTGTGGCAAATGTTCATTAAGTAAAAATGCATTCAGTTGTGGCTCCATGTTTCAGCCAAATCCTACCTCCTCTTTCCCTCCACTTCCTGGCTATCTTGCCCCGACTTTCAGCTTTCTCTGCCTCGCTCTTTGGTGGCTGCCGTGCTCTCTCCTCTCTCTCCTTACTCCTCCACTTGTTCTGCTGAAAACAGCCAGTGAAGCAGACCTGAAGAGATGGCTCATCCTGGCCTAGCCCAGCCAAGTCCAGTGTGGACTCACTTTGTCCTTATTGCATGCTCGGTTGTCTTTAGGAGACAAGAGAAGCATGTAGCTGGTTTTTGATGTGTAAATGTAAAGTTCTCCCGTCACGTGGACTTTTGGGAAATGTGGTGGTTCTAATGACCGATTTGAGGGAATTAAACCCTTCTCAGATGAATCCAATTTTTTTTCTGTGGGCATTTCAGCTTTCAAAGAGTCATTGATTATTGGTATCAGCTCAGCTCTGAATGTCTTTGGTTCCTGTTAACCGGCTGATGATCACATAAGTAACCAACCAACTCACAGCAATTAGCAGTTCCTGAGTGGGACAAGCACATTTCCCATCATGGCCCTGTCCAGCCTGTGGTTCTGTAGATCTGAGATGATGTCTGTAAGGGAAACCTGGCGTCCCTGCATGGCAGAATCCAGATCCTGGTCCTTCTGGAGCTGTGGGAAATAAAAGGATTCCTGTGCAGAACGAATGGTTAATCCAAAGACAGGCGGGATTCCCTGGCTTCCCTGGAATGTTTATTCATTTGGAAAATATGTTCGTAACATGTAAATTTCTCTGCTTCCATTTGACAACATCACCTGTTTCAGTGCAACAGTCCCACTCTGCTGGACCTACTCGTTAGCAATAGGAGACTCTTCAGTCTATTTTCCAGAGGAGGGAGGAGTGTGTGTGTGTGTGAACATCGATGTTCTCCTCTCTGACCCTGGCCTCTCGCATGCATCGCTATCCCCCCTTTTTCTCTCTAGGGAAAAAGAGAGAGATGTATGAGCATCCTGTCTTCTGCTTGGCGTCTCAAGTGATGGATTTAACCATTCGTGAGTACCTGCCTCATTTCAAGCCACACCCCCAACCACACCTACAACTGGCGGTCTCTCGCTCTCTGTTGTCCTGTGTTTCTTGTTTTAGGCTGTAAAGTGTTTTGTCTCATGGTGGGTAGTTTCTATGAGTTTCTATCTGTCTGTGACCTTGTCTCAGTCCTGCACATAAAACCTGTTCTTTTCTGTGACTTGAATGCATTTTTACTTTGCTTGTGTGTAATTCCTCTTTAATGGTGAAGAACACTATCCTGATCCATCCAGGCGGCCCACAAGCATGAAATTCATGCTCCTGAGTAAACCTGAAACATGGCAGCTGAGTTGACCAAGGACGAGGACGGCCTAAAGTCCTGTCTTCAAATGGACCAAGTGGTTCAAGTGGTTGAATTAGCATGCGGCGTTTTTAGGATTTACAGGCTGTGTTTTTTTCTTTTTCTTTTGATGTGTTGTTAAATACAAAGACCCAATTTTCACGCCACACTCGTTCAATAACATTAATGCCTCAGAAATGCAGGACTTTTGTTTGAATCGAGACACTTTGCCAGCGTGTCTCAGAATGGATCTTCTGTCGTGCTTTATGCCAACATCTTCTCCCCAACCTGGAAATGTTCTTCTAAAGTCATTACCTGAGGGATCCAGGTAATGTACTCATCCTGGTAGCTCCTCCCATACCTGGACACCTAAGCCAGATGAAACACTGTGCTCACTTCCTTCCTGGTGCCCGGTCATGGCTCGTAAAAGCCTTGAAATTTGATGCTTCTGTATCTGCGTCAGACCTTTGCTGACCTGCTGACTGCACAGGAACTCTACTTGTCTATGCTGCTGGATGATACCACTGGATTTCTGGGTCTACATCACTTTTCTCATGTTACTTCGTCCTTCCTCAGGTTTTTGAAGACAGCTCAGGGTTAAGTGAATATTACTCTGACTGACAACTGGAACCTACCCCTGCAGGGGTCTTTTTTACCCCCCCCCCCCCAGAGCCCACTGCTGCATCCTCTCACCAAAGACCTACAGATCTGCTGAGTTCAGCCAGTTTGTCACTGGGTTCAAAACCTGGTGATAATTGCTGTGGTATCAAAGTGCACCTTCGCAGAAGCTTGCATTTAAAATGACGTCATCTGAATCTTGCATGAGCTTGTTGGAAGACTGGATTTAGAATTTTTTATTAAATCTTTGTGATTTTTAACACCACGCGGACGAAGGACCAGCGGGACACCTGAACCAGCCCCTGCTTTTTTACATCGTTTGTGAGTTCTGCAATTGTTATCAAGTCTTCAGCATCATCAGGAGACAATAAAAGCAGCACATCACTGCATGATAAATGTTCGGTGTTCCCTCATTGTCTCCATCTTCTCTCTGGATGAGTGTCGTCACTCGGATTCCTCTCAAGTGTTTCCGCACTCTTGGGGAAGCCCCTGACCCCTACAACAGTGGCGAGGGTGGTCCTTTAATGTAAGCACTTACTCAATGATGACACCAGCCCTAATCACAATCAGAACATTGTCATCTGGAGATTGTCCTGGTAATTTAGGCTCAATTTAGTCTTTTGATTCAACCGTTGTATCCAGACTTTGTGAGTGATCTGCTCTTTTAGCTCTTTAGGCAGGGCATGGAGCAGGAAGGGTGCTGATCTGACTCTGTGGCTGGACATGCTGACCTCTGACTTTTATTCTCTAGAGAACGTAGGACGGTTAGTCACCCCTGCTAAAAAACTTGAGGACACCATCCGTCTGGCCGAGCTGGTCATCGAGGTCCTGCAACAGAATGAGGAGCATCACGCAGAGGTGAGTGCACACATATGCACACCTGGATATCCATATTTCTTGGAAACAAATTTAGTTCCAGGTTCATCATTTCACAAAGCTCTGGGAGGGGTCACCACTCCAGGGCTTTAATGTCCTTTGATAAGTGGTGTATATGTAGGCTAGCTGGTCAGGTTGGGTTTGGGTAGACTCTAGTATTGCACTCCAAGACTCCCAAATTCAGTCCACGCTGATCAAACAAGTCGCTGCAAAGCTAAGTGAAAAGTGGTGTTACAGAGAAGGTGTAGCCAATTTGTGTTTGACGGTTGAAAAATCAGAACTAGTCAGGTGTGTGGGTGCTGCCGTTCCTTCTGGACCTGAACACTGAACTAGAGTTCTTTAAGATTTAATGCTTTTGCCACATAATGAACCCCTAAAGTTGGCCCTGAGATGTCAATTCTCCATTTGGAGAAACATCCCTCTCATGCTAGCACAGGTTTCACAAACTGTGGGGTCTCCATGGAGACCACGCTCCATGATGGAGAATCCAGTGCTCTGATTAACAGTCATTTACATCAAAGTTGGTCTTTGTTTTTTGACTTCCTTCCTCTCTGCCTTTTATTTTATCCATTGATTGGGTTTGTGGGGGTGTTCAAACAGGGAAAGCAGGTACGTACATGTTCTCAATCACTTGCTCCCAGTTTTCCATGTGGTCCCTTTTCCTCTCCTGAGTTTGCATGTGTGAGAATTTTGGCTGTTGATTCAAACGATCACCAACAGTGATCGGCAAACCCTGCGGCCATCGAGTGCTCGTTAGCCTCTAGGCTAGCCTCAGATGGAGACAAGCACTGTTTTTTCCCCATTGAGCTCATTATCCCGAAAACCAGGAGCAGAGTTGTGAACGTTCACAAATTTGCAACTTTAACCTCAAACAGCTTCATCTTTGCTCCCGGTTCTTCTGGAGGAGGATCCTGATCTTCCCTGACGATGTTTTCTGTCATGTCTCATAGAGTCTACCTAGCTTGAACAAAGGTGACCTGTCTTCCCTTGAAGAAACCCACCAGATCCTTCAGTACATTCTGTGGAAGAAATGCAAAGCATGTGTCCTGTCATTGTTGAAAACATCACTCCCTCACCTCTCAGCAGCTCAGACGCCACTGAGCAACCAGTCTAACCAGCATTAGATGCTTTCCAGTCATGTGTCCTCCCTGATGTGTTATGTGTGAAACTTCTGTGGCTCTGATGCTGGTTGAGCATCTTTTTCTAATTACCAACTCTCGTGTCCTCACCATTCAGCTTATAGAAATGAGTGTTTGTCTCTTCGGCCGGTAATATAAACCAGTGTTGCCAGTTGGGAACTGTTGGAGTGTCATACCATTGACCTAAAATGATGCTAAGGATAATTCCCCTTGCACCTATTCTGCGTTCTGACTTGTCTTAGGACCATCTGCTACAAATTACTTTACAAAAAACCTGCAAATGATGCACAAAAACCTCCCTTTTCCTTTAAATAGTCTTGCCAAACTGTTAAAGTCATCTTAGATTTGGTGTTTAAACAAGCTCTTGGTCACTTTGCTACCTGGCAACTTTGTCAGACTTACCATTGTTTCTGCTTGTTGGCTTTTTTGTTGTTTGTTTGAAGGGAGGTAAAAAGAGTTTTGTTGGGGCAAGAGGGAAGTAAAACAGCTCTTCTCTTCTGTGAGATGAAGCTGTAATTGTCAAAAACAGACACATGGCCTTTGCAGGTGGAATGGCCTCGCCAACAATCCCTCACCAACTCTGTGAGGCTCAGAGCTCCCCTGGCAAGTGCATGTCCCCATCACCCCCCACCCTAACAACCAGCTATCAGCACATTCACATTACAGCTTTGCTAGCTTGATGTGAATGAAGAAACACTGTGAATCCTCCAAGCTCTCCCTGAGGTGGAAGGAGGCGGGGGTGCATGGAGGGAGGCGAGTGTTTTCCATCTGCATGAGAGCAACCTGGGCCCCAGCAGTCAGCAGCAGTTTCAGTGAGTGTCCCTGTCGAGGACCTGCTGCCGTTTCCTCCGCAGGGACGACAGAAAAGCTTTAGGTTCCCGTGTCCAAGTGTTTGTTTGTCGTTGCTGCGGTTTGTGAAGGACCCCTCAGGCAACAGATAGTCGAGAGCCTTTGCAATAGTTTCATCACGTCTTCAGCCTTGATGGTAAATGGTCTGGTACCAGCAAATTAACCTCATGTTCAGTAGGGAAAAGAGTCTCTGTCTAATTTCTCTCCCATCTTTCCCTCTCAACCTCTCAATTCTTTATTTCTGGCATTCTGTCTCTTCTGTGCACCACCTGGAGGCCTTTGCGTGGTGGTCGGACCTGATGGTGGATCATGCCGAGACCTTCTTGTGTCTTTACTCAGCCGATATGGATGCAGCTCTGGAAGTGCAGCTGCCTGACAGCTGGGACAGCTTCCCGCTTTTTCAACTACTCAACGACTTCCTGAGAATGGACTGTGAGTCACCCCCACCAGTAACATCAGGTTCCTTAGCTCAGATCCACTTCCTGCTTGTAAACACACCACAGACTGTCCACATACTGTGGAACCCCTGGTGACCTCTGTACTAGTGGTACCAAAGTACCTTTAGGATAGCTGAGACATACAGCAAATGTGAGGAAACACTATCTGTCTTGGTTAGTGTTGGGCTTCCCCACTAACTGGTCCACTCATGCATCTCATTGGAATGTTTTTACTTTTTCTTTTCATTTTAATGTTTTCTAAACCCAGACTCAAAAGTAAGAAGATGTCCCCAAACATTGCTTACGCGGAACATTTCCTGATGGTTTCATACTGTTGAGCATCACAAGTTATCAATTCTTGCTTCATTAAGCTATTATCAATTTTTGCTTCATTAAGCTAAGAGGGAGAAACATTCTGACTTAAACTTCAGGGTTCTGAATCTTTCTGCTTTTCCAGAAAAAAAAAGAAGTGATTCTGTTTCTAGTTAAGCTATGCGACAAAAGTGAAGTTTTATGTTGCAAAGCCAAGTAATGAACTCAAGTACTCAGCTATATGCTATCAGGCCTTCTCCGTAGCTGTGGCAACGCCCCAGGCACTCACTCAACACTAGCAGTGCTTCAGCAATACGTCTTTTCTATAGAAGGTCATTCTCTGCCTTGCCTCATGGCGCTACACTTATGTAGCAGTAAACAGCCTCAGCACCAGACAGGCGCCAAAGTCGAGCTGCCATTCGCCCATTTAATGAGGTCTAAAGCAGTGGCAAGCCCTCGCCAACACACTTCTGGACACAACACGTCCAAATGGACAGCAGCCGCTCAAGTGGCTAATTGGGAGAGCGTCGATCAGGGAAACACAACAAACATGGCACCTACTGCTCATCATCGACCTTGACTATAACACCAACACACAGCAACACACACGTGCTCAGAGGGAGAGAGAAAAACAAAGAGAGGGAGGAAAAGCAGACACGCTGCATGGAGCCGTGAGGCATCACATTAGCACACACTGGCCTCCATTTTATCTCCTGTGGTCCTTGTCAGTGTTGTCTTTTTACCAGTTGGGAGCCGAGGGGAGGACGGCGGGTTTGATTTAGAAACACCCTGAGAGCGCCGCCATCTTTATTTGGAAGGAAGATCACTGTGTCAAACCTGCTTGTCCCGAGTGTGGCATTAGCCGCGCTGTCGTTGTTCATTAGTGTATTGAGGACAGCAAGTGGGACAAATGAGATGACAGTGGTTTAAACAGGGGACACCTTGCTATAGAGAAGCATCTGACATGTGACTCCTCTCCTCCCTCAGACAACCTGTGCAATGGCAAGTTCCACAAGCACCTGCAGGACATGTACGCCCCCCTGGTGGTCAGGTACGTGGACCTGATGGAGTCCTCTATCGCCCAGTCCATCCACAGAGGCTTCGAGAGGGAATCGTGGGAACCCGTGAAGTAAGGCCTAACAGCTTTCTGGTCATTAAAACACCAAATCTAAGAGTTGCGAGTGTTAACTTGAACAGTTAGGCAGCTGGGTGGCAGCTAAGGCTGACCCAGAGCGACTCCAGTAGTGGTTTATTTCCCGATGAACGATGTAATAGATGCTGGATCGTCTTGCGGATGGAAATCCACCTCTGATAACCAATAGCTATGATGTTAATTGTCACTTTCTGGAGCTCTGATCGTATTCAGTTTGATTCACTTCAGGATCTATAAATATTCATGTGATCTCGTAAGCATCATCATTAAACCAACTCTGAATATGTTAACCAACACTTGACGCTGCCGTGTGCAGCACGTTGAAAACCTAAGCGAAACGTTGCCGGCGCCAACAACAGGGATCACAAGGTGTTACATTTTGGCTCCGTTGCTGCTACGTCCCGCAGAGAGCGACGTTGTTGAAATGCTACATCTGCATGGATCCGCTCTGCTGCAGTTTTAGTATGGCTGAACGCTTCATAAAATTCTTCCTCTTATAGTTCGGAACCAGGTCAGCACTGGGGTTTCATATGCACTCTCCCCAGCGAGCGGAGACAAAGTGGCTTTAAAAAGGACAAAACAAGGGGGTGGAGTCAACAGGACAGCGTTCATGGTAACCAACTCCCACATCCATGTTTGTTAGGACAGCACACATCAGCCAGGACAGCTGGAGCAAAGCTCAGACCTTCACGCTGGCCATGTGACCTTTCAAGCTCCTGCAGCTGCTATGACGTTACATGGTCTATGTTGTATATAATGGCACACAGCAGCGGAAATCAGGATTTTTTCACTTCTCCAAGGTTGGCCACCAAAAAAAATGCCGAAGGAAGGTGATGGTCCGGTTGATGCTGGAGCGACAAGCAAACTGGGAGGAATGTCCCCACTGCAGCACCTGGGAGCGGACAGGGTCCGGGACAAACAAGCGATTTCTTGGGCAGGTTCCTGGATCTTGATGCTGCCGATGGGCTTCCTTCATTACCCTCTCCACCTGCAAGTTGAGCACCCCTACCACATGCTCCTCAGGCAAGATGGCAACTGAGGTTGATGGGCCGTGGTCCGACGAGGACTGGCGGGAGAGGGCATCAGGCTTGCGGTTCCTGGACCTGGGCCAGTAGGTGATGGTAAACTGGAATCGGATGACAAATGGTGCCCACCTGGCCTAATGGGAATTCAGCCTCTTCGCTGACTGGATGTAGGAAAGGTTTTTGTGATCGGTCCAGACTACAAAGGGTTGTTCGGCCCCTCCAGCAAGTGTCGCCACTCTTCTAATGCCAACTTGACCACCAGTAACTCACAGTTCCCTACGTCGTAGTTAGATCTAGCGGCAGTAAGTCTGCGGGAATAGAAGGTGCAGGGATGTAACCAATTGTCAGGGCTGGAGGACTGGGACAGCACTGCCCCAACCCCCATGGCAAAGGCGTCCACCTCAACCACAAACTGTTTACTAGGGTCTGGTTGGATGAAAACCGGAGCAGTGGAGAACAACGTCTAATTTCTCAAATGCCAAGTCTGCCTCAGATGACCAGTTGAAGCTCACATTGACAGAAGTGAGTTTCGTGAGGGGTGACGCAATCTTACTTATCCCGGACAAACCTGCGATAGAAGTTGGCGAACCCCAGAAAGCGTTGCAACTCCTTCCGATTTGCTGGGTTCGGCCACTCCTCCATGGCTCTGATCTTCTCTGGGTCCGCCTTCACGCTGCCATCATGAATGATGAGACCCAGGAAACCAGGGACAGAGTTAGCGCATCTTAGCCTTGACAGATAACCGGTTTTCTAATAGTCTCGCCAGGACCTGCGACCCATATGTTCCTCCATGCTCCGGAAGAAGATTAAAATGTCAAACAGAAACCGATTGAAGAAATCCCTGAGTACATCGTTCACCAGGGTCTGGAATACCGCTGGGGTGTTGGTGACTCCAAAGACCAGGTACCAGGTACTGAAAGTGCCCTAGCGGCGTGTTGAATGCCGTCTTCCATTCCTCCCCCTTGCGAATCTGGACCAGATGGTAGGCGTTCTGGAGATCCAGCTTTGTGAAAACACGTGCACCCTGGAGAGGCTTAAATGCAGAAGAGCTCAAAGGCAGGGGGCATTTGTTCTTGATTGTGACGTCATTCAAGCCCGAGTTTGTCCATACCTGACTTCTGGCCTGCCAGTACCCCCACAGCTACTGACGGGCCCGCCCTTTTGTCGAACCGGACAACCTGAAATTAAGTGACCAGGTTGGCCGCAGTACAAGCACTCACCCGCTCCGATCCTGCGGTGGCGCTCCTCTGGTGTTAGCCTGGCACGTCCAAGCTGCATTGACTGCTCCGCAGCGATTGGCACGGTGTGGCCAACCTGAACCAGGCTGGAAGGCCCCAGGTGGGCGGGGGAAAGAATTGGGGCCGCAGATGAAGCGGCGGGATGACTTGGAACGCGAGTTGTAGCAGGAATTTGTCCTGCAGGCGCTCGCTCAGCCCTTACAGGAACACTCCCCAAAGCGCTGACTCATTCCATCCTGAGTCTGCTGCCAAGGTTCAGAACTTCACTGAGAAATCCGCTACGGAGCGGTTTCCCTGGCAGAGGGATGGCATCCCCGGAAGTGTTCTGGGTGGTTGAAGACTGCCTTCAGGCTCCCCTCCAACTCGGCATAGGACATGGCTTCCAGGCGGCTGTGGGAACTGACCGCCTCTGCCCACACCAGCGCCTTGCCTCGAAACAGGAGAAACTAAATAAGACACTTTTGCAAAATCATTAGTGAACAACTGCGCCTTCTGTTGAAACACTAACCGGCACAGGAGGAGAAATCCCCAACACTTGTCCAGGTCCCCCTGGAACAGCACAGATGTGAGTGCTGGGGATCCGCGGGGATGTGCCGATGGCGCTGGCAGTGGGACCAGCAAGTTGCGGAGTGGGGCCCGCCAGGAGCGCGACCTGTTGCGTCAGATCAGCCACCTTGGCCACCTTGGTGCTGTTCTCAACCAGGGCTTGTAACAACTGTCCATGTTGTCCCAGTAAGGCTCCCTGGCAAGACACAGCACATTGTTTGTCTGCGATGTCCATTTGATGGCAAATTCATTTTGTTATGACTCTGCAGACACGAATATAGAACCCAAAAGCAGACACACACGACTGACTGGAGTTGAAGCAGTTGGGCTGGGAGACACAAACAGGTGTCCGAGATGGGTGATCCGCAGGAGAAACGAACGATCAGATTAGCGCAAGAAACAGGAATCATGAAACGAACTAGAATTCAAACGTCTAGGAGCCAGGCTGTACCATGGGGGTTAACAACAAAGTGGCGAAGAATGAGACGTGGACCAGGCTTATAAAACGGATGACAGGTGTGGGTCATTGGCTGGAGATGGGTTCCAGATGTGCGTCGATCGCCCGACGGGGGAGAGTCTGGAAGCCACTCCGCCCAGCTTGGAAATAAACAGACAGGGGAAACACAGGCGAGACGCAGACGGGGAGGGGGAGAGGGAAAACACTCGGAAACTCCTAACACTGTGTCTGTCAGCTTTAGACATTTAATTTGACTTTTGCTTCTCAAACTGAAAATGTCTGAACCCACACACACACTGTTAGAACTGACTGACAAAACAAAAGGCAGGACCCAAGAAGAGAGACAAGGAAGGCAGTTTCAGTGAACAACAGTTTATTTACAAAATATTTACAACAGTGAAGGAATGTGCACATGCTACTTGTGAAAACGACGGTGAACGAAGCGCCAAGAAAAGAGGTGCTCAGCGTGAGGTGCTCGACATGGCGGGACATGGTGACCACTGGTACCGATGAAATGATCTGACAAAGGACAGTTGGTGCTGGCTGCTTAAAAGGCCTGCTAATCAACTTGATCAGCTGCAGGTGTAGAGGTCACCTACGCCCCTAGTGGACAAACAGAGCACCACAGGCCAAACACACAGACCATACACACAATCATAACACACACACACACACCTTGAGTTAACACAAGTGGGAAAACTGCTTTGATGCTAAGTTGGACAACAGCCAGCTGCTCATTTCCTGAATGAACCCAGAGTCGCTTTTACCTTTTGTTTTCGCCATTTGTGCCATTGATGAGTTCCATTTGTAGGTTCAGAACCCCTCTGAGGAACAGCATCATTCCTGTGTTTACCTCTGCAGTACTGGCTCTGGCACATCGGAGGACCTCTTCTGGAAGCTGGACGCTCTTCAGACCTTCATCGGGGATCTCCACTGGCCCGAGGAGGAGTTCGGTAAACACCTGGAGACCCGGCTGAAGCTCATGTCCAGTGACATGATTGAGTCCTGCATCAAACGGTAACGCAGCTGTTGCCGCATGGTGTTGGACTTGCGCCCACGGTTAGATGTGATTGGGGTTAATGAGGCGAGGTGATGGCTGTGTCTGCTTGTCTAAAGGACCAGGGCAGCATTTGAGGTCAAGCTTCAGAGGAGCAGTCGGGCCACGGACTTCCGCGTGCCGCAGTCCATTTGCACCATGTTCAACGTGATGGTGGATGCCAAAGTGCAGTCGGCAAAGCTGTGCGCCGTGGACCTGGGTCAGGAGGTACGGGACAGTAACCATGTCTCCAAAACCCAATTCACCGTCCTCGATTGCATCAGTCTCAGTTCAATTAGTCCATAATCGGAGGCCAGTAGAGCTTCAGCTTGTTTCTCTGTGAGCTTCTCACCTCTGTCTGCTTTTTTCTCTTCGCTCTTGTGAAAGTTTGTTAGATGCTGGGTAAGTGTGGAGATGAATTCAATTGAAATGTCACCCTCTGATTCTCCGATGTATAATTAGTCCTCAGTTTTCACTCTCTGTCCTCCCCTCGCTTGACTTTGTTGATTTCATTAGCATATGTGTAGATGGTCTTGAATATACATGGGCTGGAAGTGAGAGATCTTGTATTTCACAGAATCTCAAGACTGATACCAATTACTGACGATGAATTAATTATTCCTCCAAGTCCCCTCACTCATCTGATGGTGCCGCGAGGCGCAACAAAAGGATCCCTCGCAGCACTATTGAGTTTCCATGGCAGCAGCCCTTCGGCGGGAAGAATCCACACACACAGCCTCAGTGGCTTCTTTTTCAACGCTGGATTATTTCATGAACTAATTGTCAGCGTGTGAGGCTGACCGGAGAACCTCCGGTCTGAGAAGTAAAGACAACCGGACAGGCTGTTGAAAAGGATTTGATATGAAATGTTTTTGGGGACATAAAAGAGTCCCTTAAACCTGAAGGGTGAAAAGTGCATGTGCTGCATATCCACTTAGATTTATCCACTTAATATACATTGTATATTTAACATTTTCTTAAGATTAAATTAAAATGAAGTTGAATATTAAATCCTGTGAAAAGGGACAGTCCAGACAAATGTCTTGTTTTTTGGCAGCAACACCAGCAGCGATGGTTGGGGGGGTTGTCTGTTGCTTTGTCATTCATCCTTTGTCCTTGTCCTTTTTCTTACCTGCTTGTCCCCTGTCCCCCTGCCCCGTGCTGCCTTCTGTGTTCTGAGTTTGGGGACTGTTGCTGTTTTGACTCAGCTGTAATGTGTACGTAATGTTATGTGCTGCACTTTAAGTTGCTGTGCTTTGTTTCCCCGTAGAGGCAGTACCATTCCCAAATCGACAATCTCATCGAGGAGATGGTGAAGGAGATGATAACTCTTCTGGTGGCCAAGGTACAGAAGGTTGAATTTCCAGGATGTGATGGTTTTATCACCCCTGGCCCCAGAATGCTTAACCTTTGACCTGACACAGTTTGTGTTGCTGCTTGGATGTAAAATCTGGGTGTGGAGTGATGTGGAGCCAAATACTAATAAATGAAGTTGCCTTGGTAACATTGGTAATAAGGACACATCCAGGGGCTTTGGGACAACCTTTATCACGCTGTAGCTTAATGAGCATCTTTCTCAAGGATGAACATTTGGTCAACGTTCCTGCAAATGTTCTTCCACAAATGTAGTCTAGTGTTTGTATCTGTGGACCTACTGGATGGACATGTCCAACTGGTCCAGAGAGAGCAAATAAACCAAGAGGAACCAGGAATTAAACTACCTGTTAAACCAGGAATTAACAGGTAGTGAATGAGCACATGTACGGTGAGGAGGTCTGCCCAGGTATCGCCCCACTCTGGACGACTGGCCAGAAGAAGAAACAGTTGACAAAAGATTTATGATCATTAATGAATGTGCAGCCTTTAACGGAGTCACAAAGGTTCACATCTGTTTTGGTTTCACCTGTAACACTTTAATTTAACACCAACCCTTTGGTAGACTTTGATAGTCAAAATCACATGATCAACAATAAAGTCTCAAATTGTGATGTGTGAAGGAAGATGTAGCGCTGCAACATAATAACATTTTAGCAAAGCTTTTAACATCCTAATAACTTTGTTTTTTTTACAATTATATGTAAAAGTGAGACATCTGAGTAGATCAGCTTCCTCCCAGCAGCAGATATCAGCCAGCTGCAGCTCTGGAGGCTAAAATCACAACCAGGCTCCTCAGAGCTCCTTGGATGGTTCACAGCTTTGTTGCATTTTAACTTTGTTCTGCTCCTCTTGTCTTCTAGTTTGTTGTCATCTTAGAAAGCGTGTTAGCCAAACTCTCCAGGTATGACGAAGGGACTCTCTTCTCCTCTTTCCTGTCTTTCACAGTGAGTATCAAATGTGCTTCTCTTCAGTTCTAAACTGCTTGCTGGGAGCGAGGCTCTTTGTTTCTGCTGCCCAACCCTCTTTCCTGTTGTCTGCAGGTGAAAGCTGCCTCCAAGTATGTGGATGTGCCTGTAAGTGACAAAGTTTCTAGCAAAACTTTTTGGAATAGATTTGCAGTTATGCAGATGATCGACAGCTGACCTGTACTAAACAGGACGTCTCTGTCCTAAAGGAAGGAAGTGAGACAGTTTGCCGAATGAAAACCTCAGCTTATTTTCACACGCGTGGTGGCCCCTGCTCCGCTCAAAAGCACTCTGTACCGCAAGCATCAACAGCCATGTCGCTCTCCTCCTCCTTCTCCTCCTCCACCCACTCCACTGGCCCTCTAGAGGGGGGTTAAAGGGGGGCCACGTTCAGCATTGCTATGACACTGTTGGGCTAATTAAATGGAACTCAACAATAAAAATGATTACAGTCTGGTTAAGATGAGGACAACAGAAGACAAATTGATTAACATAGCGTCTTGCTTCTCGTGACCTGACTGTGTGAGTCTGTTTGTGTTCCTTCTTCACATACAAATATTTGAGCCTCTCTTCACAGACGGCTTTAGTTGTCATCTTCCCACATCCAACCCTCTCATCCTTCCTCCTCCAAATGTCCATTCATATGCGTGTGACCAGGCAGCCATGCCTTGCGCCTCACGCCTCGTTCCCTCCGTGTTGCACAACATGCCCATTTTGCTGTCAGAATGGCGGCGGCGGAGGTGCTGGTGGTGTACGCGTGTATTCACATCAAAGCTTTATTAGCTGCCAACACTTTGGCCATAGCAACATGCCAACTTTCAAATTAATGACTTGTCAGAGAATGTGATGAAGCACTGTGCACACTGGCAGGGGTCGCAGTTTCCATCCCAACATGCTAATTGTGTCCTTAATGTACAAATTTTGAGTTATAAAAAGACTCATTTACACGTTGTTACTGTCGTTGCAGATGTGCAAACTAAGGTTAACAGCAGATAATTAAATATTTGGAGCATTGAAGAGGCCGTATTGGACGGTTGGCGTTGAACGGCGTTGCATCCTAAAAGAGACGCAAACGGCAAACGCTGCGTCTGCAGTCAGTGACGCCACTCCTGCGCCCTCACCCCGATAGAGCATGACAGGACACAATTGTCCTTTATGGGCCCTGTAATGGCGCAACAAAACCCACAAAGAAGGCGGTGCAAAAAAGATGGTGAATGTGCAAATACTGCTGGATACAAATACAAATAAATTAGTGTAGCATAGCCCAGTGAGACCCCAACATTTGAAAAGTGGCACTGCTGTCATGACCGGTGTGTGTTTTATCTGTGTGTGTTTTACCTTTGTATGGTTTACCTGCATGTGTCTTACAGGTGTGTTTTACGTGTGTGTTTTACCTTTGAATGTTTTACATGTGTATTTTATGTGTGGGTTTTTTATGTGTGTGATTTACCTGTGTGTTTTATGTGTGTGTGTTTTACCTGTGTGTGTTTTTCATGTATGTTTTACCTTTGTGTGTTTTCCTGTGTGTTTTATATGTAGGTGTTTTACGTTTGTGTTTTACATGTGCGTGATTTAACTGTGTATTTTACATAAGCGTGTTTTACATGTGTTCCACATGTGTGGTTTACCGTTGTGTGTTTTCCTCTGTGTGTTTTAAATAGGTGGCTTACCTGTATGTTTTATCTTTGTGTGTTTACATGTGTTTTAAATGTGAGTGTTTTACATGTCTGTGGTTTACTTGTGTGTGATTTACCTTTGTGCGTTTTACATGTGTGTGTGTTACGTGTGCATGTTTTACATGTGTGGTTTACATGTGTGTGTTTTACGTGTGCATGTTTTACATGTGTGATTTACCTATGTGTGTTTTACGTGTGTGTTATTTTCCTTTGTGTGTGTTATACCTGTGTGTGTTTTAAATGGGTGGTTTATCTGTGTGTTTTACCTTTGTGTGTTTACCTTTGTGCGTGATTTTCCTGTATGTGTGTTACATGTGTTTTACATGTGTATGTTTTAAATGTGCGTGTTTTACGTGTGTGTGTTTTACATGTGAGTGTTTTACATGTCTGTGGTTTACTTGTGTGTGATTTACCTTTGTGCGTTTTACATGTGTGTGATTTACCTGTGTATTTTACATGTGTGTTTTATGTGTGTGTTTTACATGTGCGTAATTTAACTATATGTATTTTACATGTGTGTGTTTTGCCTATGTTTTACATGTGTGTGTTTTACGTGTGCATGATTTACATGTGTGGTTTACCGTTGTGTGTTTTCCTCTGTGTGTTTTAAATAGGTGGCTTACCTGTGTGTTTTACCTTTGTGTGTTTACCTGTGTTTTAAATGTGTGTGATTTTCTTTTGTGTGTGTTACATGTGTTTTGCATGTGTGTGATTTACCTGTGTGTTTTACATGTGAGTGTTTTACATGTCTGTGGTTTACTTGTGTGTGATTTACCTTTGTGCATTTTACATGTGTGTGTTTTACATGCATGTTTTACCTGTGTGTTTTATGTGAAGGTGTTTTATGTGTGTGTTTTACATGTGTGTGATTTAACTGTATGTATTTTACATGTGTGTGATTTGCATGTGTTTTACATGTGTGTGTTTTACATGTGCATGTTTTATATGTGTGGTTTACCTTTGTGTGTTTTACCTGTGTGTGTTTTAAATGGGTGGTTTACCTTTGTGTGTTTACATGTGTTTTACATGTGTGTGATTTACCTGTGTGTGTTTTACATGTGTGTGATTTGCCTGTGTGTTTTACGTGTCTGTGTATGTTACATGTGTGTGTTTTACCTTTGTGTGTTTTACCTGTGTTTTACATGTGCGTGATTTAACTGTGTTTATTTTACATATGTGTGTTTTACTTGTGTTTTACATGTGTGTTATTTTCCTTTGTGTGTGTTATATGTGTTTTACCTGTGAGTGTTTTACATGTCTGTGGTTTACTTGTGTGTGATTTACCTGTGTATTTTACATGTGTGTTTTAACCTGTGTGTTTTATATGTGTGTTTTACAAGTGCGTGATTGAACTGTATGTATTTTACATGTGTGCATTTTGCATGTGTTTTACATGTGTGTGTTTTATGTGTGTATGTTTTACATGTGTGGTTTACCTTTGTGTGTTTTACCTGTGTGTGTTTTAAATGCGTGGTTTATCTGTGTGTTTTACCTTTGTGTGTTTACATGTGCGGGATTTTCCTTTATGTGTGTTACATGTGTTTTACATGTGTGATTTACCTTTGTGTGTTTTGCATGTGTGTTTTACCTTTGTGTGTTGTTTACTTGTGTGTGATTTACCTTTGTGTGTTTTACATGTGTGATTTACCTGTGTGTTTTACCTTTGTGTGTTTTAATGTGTGTGATTTACCTTTGTGTGTTTTACATGTGTGTGTTTTACGCGTGTATGTTTTACGGTGTGTGCTTTACCTGTGTGTGCTTTATCTGTGTGTTTTACATGCGATCGACATTCTACATCTACTTACAGGTTTTTCTCGTTTTAGCTCACAGCTTCTGGTGTTTTTGGTTGTTGCTCTTGATTCAATGATGATGATTATTACGTGTTTTGGCCCTTTTCCTCACAGAAGCCGGGGATGGATGTGGCTGACAGCTACGTGACGTTTGTTCGTCATTCTCAGGACATGCTGCGGGAGAAGATCAATGAGGAGGTCTACACAGAGAGGCTCTTTGATGTAAGTTTCTTTGGAATCTTTTGATTTCACTTGCAGCTGAAAGCCGATTCTTGGATCCAAATAAAAGTTTTCTTAAATTGTGAAATCTGAGTATCTGATTTAAGGAGCAGATCAGCTGGACTGGAGCTGTAATCTACTCCCTGAGACACTGCTGGACATGGTGAGGTCAGCGATCTCACGTCTGTCTCTAAGCCTCCACCAGGTCAAGCCCAAAATGCCCGAAAAAACAAAAATGAGCCAGCCGACAAACAGATCAGTTCTTTCCATCAAGGCTGTGTTTACTTCTGGATCGTGGTTTTTAAGGAGAGATTATGCTTAAGCGGGTTCCAAGTCAGCAAACAATAGTTGATCACCAAAGGTCACTTTGCGGGACGTTTATGTCCATGTTTACAATCAAGTTGAACCATACTTTCAGCATTGCAGAGATGGCGACCGGCAGTAGCGCATCACCGTAATAGCCTGTGTCTCTCACACACTGTTTTTCAAAATGGTCACATCACCAAAAACCAAACTCAGTCCTTAATCTGGACATTAAGATTACGAGCATAATCTTTGATCTCCCAAACGGCAGCGTCACATAAACATGTTTTTCTCAACGGATTCTTATCAAACTTGGTGCTTCGGTCAACCTTCAGCTCCCTCCTGCTTTTTCCAACCTGGTCAGACAGAAACATGGAGGCAAAAGTTTGAGCCAGAATTCAGCATTATGTCCATGTTGTGTTGACAGGGGCCCTGTAGGCTGGGGGTGTCTCCTGTGGTCTTCCTCTCTGCTGTCCTGACAGAAGGTGACACAGATGTGTCTGTGGCTGGATGTCTTTGTTTTTGCCATGTATCCTCTCGTTGCCTCCTTTCTGCGGGGTTGAGCTTCTCTTTGTTGTCATGCTGGATCAGTTCTTCCTGCGGCGTCACAGAGCCTGATGAAGGTGTTGCTGGCTGCTCTCAGCAGCTCTGCTGTGCTTTTCTTGTTACTTTGCCCCGTTTGGCCAGTCGTCCCTCCTTCCTGTTGTCACGTGTCCAGGAAGTGTCGGCTGAAATTACCTTAGTGGTTCTGAGTCAACGAGGCGACAATAATATATTTATGATGAGATTTCAGCAGAAAAACCTGGTAACGTATTGCGTCACTTCCTGTCTTCCTGTCGTTCGTTGGTTGCATTGTGCATGGGGTGTTGTATTCACTTAATATTGAACACTTGGTGTGTTGTATTCACTTTATTTAAAATTTGAACACTTGGGACATTCTAGTCACCTGATAACAACAGTGAGAAACAACCCATATTAAACAAATACAGGGCTTCGCCGATTATTAGCGTTAGCATGGCCTCACCGTCTGTTTCACCTGGTGTCTTTGTCTGTTCAGCGTGTGAAATGTTTAGTTACTCCTCTGCCTCCCTTAGTGAAGGGAATAGGTGCAGAAAGTGTAGTTTATTTACGGCTAAGGAGACGAGACTTAGCGAGCTTGAGATGCCGTTCCGCAGCTTGGAGTTAGCTGGAGTTGCGTCAGGTAGTCAGGAGAAGCTAGCTTCTGCGGAGCCGCCTAGCGTAGCTTCAGCTAGCGGTCCCCCGGCAGCAGCCGAGCAGCCGGCTAGCCAGAGCGGCTGGGTGACGGTTCGCAGGAAGCGTAGCCCAAAAGAAAGGCCCACGGTGCACGTTTACAGGTGTGTTTGTGCCACGTTTTTCCCCACTCGGCGACACACCCGCTGAGAAACCGACCCTGGTAATTGGCGACTCTGTTTTGCGTTACGTGAAGCCGGAAATGCATTCCGGGGGCCAGAGCGGGCGACATAGAAGCAAATTTACGGCTGCTGGCGAGACGTAAACGTAAATTTGGTGAAGTTATTATTCACGTCGGAGCCAACGACACCCAGTTTCGTCAGTCGGAGGTCACCAAAATTAACATAGAGTCGGTGTGCAACTAGGCAAAAACAATGTCGGACTCCGTAGCATTCTCTGGTCCCCTCCCCAATCTGGCCAGCGATGAGATGTTTAGCGGCATGTCGTCGCTTCGTCGCTGGCTGTCACGGTGGTGCCCCGAGTACCAGGTGGCCTTTATAGACAATTGGAGCACTTTTTGGGGAAAACCTGGTCTGATTAGGAGAGACGGTGTCCATCCCACACAGGATGGTGCCTCTCTCATTTCTAGTAATTTGGCTAATTTTATTAGACCCAAAGTGACCTGACAATCCAGGGTCCAGACCAGGATGCAGAGTTGTAGTCTTACACACCTCTCTGCTGCTTCCATAGAACCCTCATCCACCAACAATAATATATTTAATACTATAGAGGTAGTCTCTGTTCCACGGTTAAAAGTTCACCAAGCACAGAGCAGGGGAGCGGTCAATCACCATAATCTTATTAAAATTAATACTAAAGCACAAGTTGGAGAAACTAATATCACAATTAAGTGTGGACTGTTAAATATTAGATCTCTTTTGTGTAAATCCCTGTTAGTACACGACCTGATAGCGGATCATCATATTGATTTATTTTGTTTTACTGAGACCTGGCTTCAGGAGTATGTTATCTTAAATGAATCTACTCCTCCTACCCATCTTAATTATCATATTCCTCATGTTACTGGTCGAGGAGGGGGAGTGGCAGCAATCTATCACTCCAAGTTATTAATTAATCCTTGACCAAAACATGGCTCCAGTTCATTTGAAAGCCTGACTCTTGGCATCAGCCATCTGAATTGGAAGGCAGAAAAGCCACTTCTGTTTGTAGTTGTATATTGCCCCCCTGCTGGCCCACATTCAGAGTTCCTGTCTGAGTTCTCTGATTTCTTATCTGACTTGGTTCTTAGAACGGACAAAGTCATTATCATTGGAGACTTTAATATCCATGTAGATGTTGTAAATGACAGCTTTAGAATGGCTTCATTTCATTACTTGAGTCAGTTGGTTTCCTCCAGCAGATAAACCAACCAACTCATAACTTCAACCACACCCCAGATCTACTTCTGACTTATGGTGTTGAGGTAGAACATGTGTCAGTGTTCCCTCAGAACCCCCTCCTGTCAGACCATTCTTTGATCAGGAAGTGATCCCTGTGCTAATCCCAGGACCACTGTGTGTTTCCCCAGGGATAAATCATTATAATCTTAGCCCTGCTGAGGTTGACTCTATTGCTGAAGGTGCAGCAACCTCACTGAGAATCACGCTTGATTCTGTTGCCCCCCTGAAAAAGAAAATAGTAAATCAGAGCAGGTGTGCCCCCTGGTATAATTCACATATCAGGACCCTCAAGCAGAAAGTGCGAAGACTGGAAAGGAAGTGGCATTCTTGTAAAATAGACAGCTATCATGTAGCCTGGAAGGTCTGTCTATTAGTTTACAAAAAGGCCCTTCGCAAGGCTAGAACAGCTTATTTTTCTTCTTTAATTGAGGATAATAAGAGCAACCCCAGGTTTCTTTTCAGCACTGTGGCCAAATTAACTAAGAGTCACAGTGTTTTAGATCCACGTATCCCTTCTTCCCTTAGTGGTGAAGACTTCATGAGCTTCTTCACTGATAAAGTTCCAGCTATCAGAGAGAAAGCTAACCAGGCCATCCCAACAACTGGACCATCACCAGATGTGCCGACTGTGGGAACATACAGGTTCTCCAACGAGCCCTTAAACTCCTTCACCCCTATATATTTTCCTAATGCGTCATCGCTAATTCAGAAATCCAAGACCACCACGTGTCTTTTAGATCCCATCCCAACACACCTGTTGAAGGATGTTTTACCATTATAAGAAGTTCTATCCTGGACCAGATCAATGGTTCTTTAGTGACAGGTTATGTACCCCGGTCCTACAAGGTGGCAGTGATTAAGCCGTTGCTTAAAAAACCATCACTGGATCCTGACGTATTAGCAAATTATAGGCTATTATCCAACCTTTCTTTTATCTCTAAA